>NC_091741.1:29259830-29304830 GCF_043380555.1 Nothobranchius furzeri | reverse complement strand
GAGTCCTGGTAGGAGCTGCTGAGGTTCCAATGGAGCATGCCTAGACCATTCTTTGCAAAGCAAGAATTTGGTCTAGTTCACTAGGCTAGGAGCCGGTGCTAACCACGTTGCAAACGTGGGATTAGCCATCCAATTACCATTAAACTTGCCCTTCCCCATGGCGCAAGCTCCCACTAGCTTAACCAGCTAATGTGCTCATCTAAAAAAACAGCCCCCTTAAACAACCAACTGACTGCGTACGGTTCCGCTTACGGCAACATCGTACACAAAAAATGCTGAACGCTAACTAGAGATTCACGAAATTTTTATAGAAATAAAATAATCTTGTTTATTGGGTCTTTGGTAATTTAAGACCTTTGGAAACGGGATTTAAGGATTATTTGTCATTTTTAAGGACTTTTAAGGCCTTAAATTAGGAAAAGCTAATTTAAGACTTTTTAAGGACACCCTGTGTGTAATTGCTACTTTGTGACCTTTGTTTACATTTGTTAATGATTGATTTTACACCTCTACCTTTAAATAGATACAAAACAAACATTCAGTTGTGTGATCCTAGAACTGAAGTACAATTAACACTCCTGTTAGTTTTTACAAAGTATTAAATTAATCAAAGCACAGTAAGTTCTGAGTAGCTTGTCTTAAATAGGAGCTAAAAACTAGAGCACAGTCTGAAGTGACTCTGGGTAACAGAATCATTAGGACGGGGCAGTGGAGGGAGGGACGCACCGTGGCGCCACTAACTGGACCCCTCTGTCTGGGATCAAGTCCAAATAAGCCTCAAGTAACTCATTCTCCTTCAATCCCCTCTTCAGACTCATCTCTCTGCTTCCAGCCATCACTTGCCTACTTACAGCGCCCCTTTTTCTCCTGTACACAGATTCACGCACACACACCCCGGCTCAGCGCGCAGCCTCAACCAAAACACATTCACACATCGTCGTGCACACATGGCTCTTTGTATGACTGGAGGTACTGGGACACACACACACACACACACACACGTTGAACTTTTAAGTGAAACTGCCAGCCGGTCTCTCATCCCACAGGGCCTCCTGCTTGCCTACAGCGAAGGCGTACAGTCCAACAGCTGTATCCATGAGGAAAGTAGTCCTAGTTACCACCAGAGCACACAAATACAAATGAGATGGTCAACATGTCACACACAGTGAGCTCTAAGGATTCCTGGGCGATGCAGACTTTGTGGAAAACCTTTGGCAGCCATTATCGGAACAAAAACTGAACGGGTTATGTAGAAATGATCATCACACTGAAATGGTTCAGCCTCACCTAAAAAAACAAACCCAAAACGTGACGCGTCGTTTGTCTGATAATAGTGAATATTCTTGTGCGACTGAGTGGTGGCCCGGCTCTAGGTGCCTGAGGAGGCCTCTCAACCCCCCCCCCCCCCCCCCCCCCAGCTTCCAGAGTAATTTAAGACGGGGTTAGCATTGTTTGAGTGTCACTTAGGAGAGCAAAACTTCCATTTATGAGGGTCCAAACAAGAGGGCAGCATCTTGTAAACAAACATGTGAGTGTGTGTCAGTGCATTCATTTGCTCTGTGTCGTTTCTCTGCCTTCCCTTTGTGGGGGCGACCAGCACCCCCCCTCTAAATGGCTCATAAAATAAGTCACTTCCCTTTGACATTGTCCTGCCTCTCAAACTCTGTTCTCAGAGGAAGGATGGTGGGGGAGGTGAAAACGCCTCGCAGACAAAAAACAGATTAGACACCTCCCCCTCCCCCCTGCCCACCATCATGTGCCCCCGAACCAGACAGACCTCAAAGTGCCCCCCACCCGCTCATCCACCCAACACCACCTCTGCCTCGCCAGCCACCACCCTGCAGGTTTAACCAGAGAGGTCAGAGGTTAACAGCAACTCCTCTGAGAGAGGTGATGTCCTCTGACCCCCCCGTAAACTCCCATACGGCAGACAGCACATCCACCCCGCGGTAATTTGTGCCCCAATCACTCCAATAATAACCCCACCAACACACACACACACACACACACACACACACACACACACACACACACACACACACACACACACACACCAATCCAAGGCCGTAAAACTGGCAGACACATGTAAAACATAAATAGGAGCCATAAACAATCACACCTTCTGATCTGAAGTCACAAAAACCGTCGAGGACTATTTCTGTGTCCCCCTCGAGCCTAAACTTTTAACCAGTCACCAAGTTCCTGTCACCAGTTGGGGTCGGGCCGTAACATTTTCACACAGTCGTCAATAATAACTGGAAGCCTTTCATCGTTTGATTCCTATAAAAACAACAAACACCAAAGAATTTTGTTCTGTTATCTGAAAAGACTCCAAAGGCTCCTTTGCAGCAGTGTGAAGTGAAACGAAGGTGAGCAAACAAGCGGCACATCAGGCTCCCTGCTGCAACATGTAAAGCAGACTGCTCCCTGTCTGCTGTAAGCTTGCACACCCTGCAGCCATAACACTCTGCTCCCGCTCCTCACCTCGGTCTGGGGTATAATTATCCTGAGGGGGAGGTGAGGAAGAGGGGAGTTAAGGATTGGTGCCATTTGTTCAGTAACTTTCTTTTCTGGCCCGACATGCTGTTGTGCAGATTCACATGAGCTGAACCTGCAGAGATGCTGCTGCAGGTGTGACACGCGCCATCCACTTCAGACACGGTCTTTTTCTATGTGTGGGAAGTGAAAGGGCACGAGGGGAGCTGCAGCAGAGTTAAGGACCAAGATCATTCCAGCAGCGGTGTTTAAGATCGGCTTCTGCTGAGAAAACGCCCTTTTATCTGCTAGAACCGTGATGTTCTGATTTTTTTTGAGCAATCTAAAATGAATTCCTTCAACAGCAAATTTCTGAAAAACTTTCTTTAGCTCATCAGTAACTAAATCATTCTAAGTCATTGTGATTCTGCAGTGGTCAATATGGAAATAAATAAATGTGAGTTTCAAAAGGCCATGATGACGTCACTGAACTTAAATGACGTTTAGCAACAGTTTAAGAAAATCACTGTGGGTCTTGTTCAAATGAAACCATCTCAGATTTAATAAAAATAACCAGTTTTCCAGGCTACACATGTGGCCAAACACATCCACATGCAGAGATAATCTAAACGGTACAACACAAATCTCATTTGAGGGGATTGTCCTGCCATTTTTAAGTGTGCTGATGTGCAAAATTTATTAAAAAAGACCCCTTGGCTCATTGGTCATGTAAGACATGTTTACTTCTCTGAACAAAGGCTGTTCTGGGACCTGTGGACTAAAGCCTGGTTTATGCTTCTCCGTCTGCGTCCGTGCGGAGACACGCAACGCCATTATCCGTCCTTGCGTAGGGCTCCGGCAGGCACGCAAGTACGCACGGAGTCGAGCCCACTTTTTTAAACATCCGTCGAACGAGACGGAGAACGCAAGCTTGTGATTGGTTGGTCCAGAAACCTGAGATCACTTCCGTCATGACACAATGTCCTGTAAATGTGTCAACAGTGCCGGAGTCGTGTGTGGTAAACAAGTAGATATGGACCAGTTCGAGGAACGTCTAGCGGAGGAAGTACGGAAATACGAACATTTATACAATCCGTCTGTAAAGAATCATAAAGATGCCCAGGTCATTTACAACTCCTGGAAGGAAATTGCCCGTATTTTGGAAGTGGATGTGGAGCAATGCATGAAGAAGTGGAGGAGCATGCGGGACAAATTTGTCCAAATGAACAAAACCTTGAGGGCGATCCAGGTGGCAAAAAGGTTCCGGCTTTTTATGCTTTGCTGTCGTGGTTGGAGCCGCACATAAATAAAGCATAGACCCACATCTTCAAATTTCAATGTTACTTTAGCACGCTGTGTTTGTACTTCCTGTTTGTCTGTGCTACCAGCTACACATGGCGCTAACAAGCTGCAGTTCTAGTTAAAAGCTTTCATCAAAGTCACCCAAATTCATCTCATTATACTACTGTGATGACCTAAACCTATTAATAAGTATATTTGCATTCTGTTTTTACCAGTGTATGTAAGTACTAAAGAGATGACTAAATGCCTGTGTTTGTTGAACACCAGGCCCCAACTGAACCACCTCAGGACCAGGCCTCGTGTGGATCCTCACAGGATGAGGCCCCATCACATCTTCAGGGCTCTTCACTGCCTGCCTCTCAACAACAGCAAGATGAGTCCTCACCGCATCCCGTGTCATCACATTCCTCATCAGCTTCATCAAATCCATCTCCATCTCTCCATGCCTCCCTTGACCGAGAATCCGTTTCAACGGATCAACAAACAGCCGATGAGTTGCTAGAGTCCACCAGCACACCACGACCTGCTCTCAACAAGAGGCGGCGCCAGCAGCATGTGGATGACTGCTTTTCTGAACAGATGGCCCGAATTGACAAACGTAGGAAGGAGCTCAGTGAGATACTGCAGAAGGATGATAAGTACGACAGGTTTGGGCAGGTTCTAGCGGACCTACTGAGGAAGGTCCCTGAACAGAAGCAGGTGGTGGCCAGGCGCAACCTTTTAGCATGTGTGTGCGACCTTCTGGAGAATTGAAATGTGTTTGTGTTGAAAGTTTTTTTTATTTGCATGTTTTTATTTTTATTCCTAGAAGTGTTTCATTTGCATGTTTCTTTTCTATTAAAAGCGAAGTCTGTTTTCTTCCATTTACAGTTTTTTTTTCATTTTCAGTCATTTGGCATCAGTTTGCACTCCGTATTATTTCACACTCATTGACTAGGCTCCAAAAAGCAGATAAACACAGAGTCTTGAAAAAAATTCATACCCCAAGATAATTTCAGGTTTTTAGTTGAGATTTTTTAAAGGTTTTATTCACTCAGCTTCAATTTGTAGTTAATTCCACTACAACAGAGTTTATTCCTATTAGGAGTAGCACTTGCATAACAAAATATGAGCTGTATAATCATTTAAACATCAGTGAACAAGGCACTAGAAAACAGACCTGGTAAACAGCAAAAAAAAGAAAACAGAACACTACCACCAGGCGCTATGATTACGATGGACAAACTCTAGTCTGTGAGTGCGCCACGTGACACAGTCTCCTCCTGCCAGGACACAGCTCCTGCTGGTGACAAAAAGAATTGCGCCAGTTCACTCCTCACACAAACGGCATTCCTGCTTGAGCGGCTCTTGCACATCATCTTTGTGTTGACCGGTAGCAGATTGGAGTCACCGTCCACCATTCTCCGCCCATCTCCAGGGTGCACCACTCCTGCCGAGTCGCTGTCAGCGAAAGTGGGTGGGATGTATCGGCTCTCTGGTGTGTTCGCATTGTCACTGTATGCCAGGTAGTTGTGGAGAACCACACACGCCTTGTTGTTCAGGAGTGTCGAACCAAAGACACTTTCTTTAAATACACCACCATCACTTTCCCGTCCATACCCACCGACGTCCGCCATCGTAAATCGATAGTTGGCATCACATGTTGCCATCAGCACAATGGAGTGAGTGCCCTTGTAGTTGAAGTAGTCACTCCCTGCATTTGGTGGTGCTTTGATAGTCACATGTTTGCCATCCAGGCTCCCCACACAGTTTGGGAAGTTCCAAAGACGCCAAAAATCTGCTGCGATGGCTGCCCACTGGTTAGTAGAAGGACATGGCAGGTAATCTGGTTGGAGTGCTTCCCACAACGCGCTGCAGACCTCTGAAACAATCATCGACACTGTGCTGGACGCCATTTTGTAGCTGGAAGCTACAGCCTGTTGACTGCTACCAGAAGTCAAAACACGCAGAGTCACGGCCAGTCTCTGGGCAACATCGATCGGCATGCTGTGTGTCCCCTGGTGATGTATCAGTGGTTTCAATCGCCGAACCAGCTCATCAAATCTGTCAACCGACATACGAAAATACCTGAAATGCATTTCTGCATCCATGTCCCTCAAAGGTTGCACAAGTCCTGAAAATTCGCCTGTTGTCTGCCTAGACCTGTTTAGCGGACGGACATCCCACCGACGCCGCTGTCTCCTTTTATGCTCTCGCTGGTATTTCAGCAGGATAAGCATTTCTTCATCTAGATCACACTGTTCCAACTCGATCAAACTTCTTGTTGCTCGCCATTTTTCAGACTGCGGAAGTGATTTCCAAGGAAATAGTACGTCACTGTACGCTACGCCCTCTGTTGCCCTGGCGGAGAATTGCTTTGCAACACCCCTGCAGCAAACGGAGAAGTATGAGAGCAAAACGCCTCCGTCAATCCGTGCGTGTCCGTCCCTTGCGGAGCTGACGGAGAAGCATGAACCAGGCTTAACAGTGAGCTACTGCAACCTTTTAGTGCTGCCACGATTAGTCAATTCATCACGATGTCGACAATAAATGTAATAATTGACGTAGTTTACTCTATGAAGCATTTTTTTTTCATCTTGCCTGCTGCAGCACCTTCTGCTGCTTTCTGTTCGAGGCACATGCGCAGTAGTGGCCATCCGAGCGAGCTGCCATGTCACGGGAAAAAACAAGACACGGCGAACCGGCAACATGGCATAAAAGTTTGGGAGTGTTTTAAAAAGATAAAAGAAAAGCTCGTACAAGGCAAAATCTGCAAAATAGGACCCTCCTTTCACGGGAGCACAACAGCTATGCATGAAGGAAGCATGTCATGTCCGAGGATGAAGAGGGACAGTCGCCTCTAAGCTCTGTAAGGAGTCACTTGTTTTTATACCTGTAGCAACAACAACAGTGATGGTGAATTCATTACCTTTAGCACACGCGTGTACCGTATTTAAAAGAGGCTGACCAAAATATCGGCAGGCCGATATATTCAATTTTTCTATATCGGCCGAAATTATTTTTAAAAGCTGAAAAAAAAAGGGATCAGGCACCTGTGTGGCCAACTGCTGCCACTACTAGACTGAAGAAAGGACCCAAAGGACCCCAACACACGTTTTTTTTAAATGTTTTGAGTTTGTTTTATATTTGAAGTTCAATAAATATTAAGATATTTATTGACTTATTTAATTTATATTGCACACAGTGAGTGTTCAGTTGTCTTTCACGTGTGTGTGTGTGTGTGTATAGAGGCCTTAATAATCGGCTTTAGATATCGACCATCGGCAAAAAAATTCTTTAAAATCGGTATCGGCCTTGGCCTAAAGAAAAATAACCATGTCGGTCGGCCTCTAGTATTTGTTGTAATGTTACAAACACTAATGATTTATTGTATCCTCCTACGTTACAGGGTTTAAAAAGCCCTCCTCTTCAATGGATGAGTTTGTTACAAAGCCAATAAGCACGCCTCAGCGAGCAAACGTTCTGACCGATGCAAATTTCAATTCACTGGTGTTGTTTGATAAGCTATCACCTTGTCTTTATTTTTAGATTTACATAGCTGATCACATGTCTAACTAGAAGCTAATGATGGGTGAATTAGAGCAGCTGCATCCTGGTGCAATACGCTATACTTTATACTTGACATGATTAGTCGACTAATTACCCAAAAAAAAAGTGATTGATCGACCATTGAAATAATTGTTTGTGGCAGCCCTGCAACATTTACACTAAAACACACTTTAAATGACTGAAAACCCCTTTAAACTAAGATTTTACGTAACAGCTTGGAGAAGAGCTCCTCTACTTCCCACCTGACCCTGGTGAGCAGAATCGACAAGTTCGGTTTTACCTCTGACATGAAGTACACGAGAGAATTTCAAACATTCAACCAACCATCACTACAACCGCAGAGTCTTGCTCAAACCCGTCATCACACAAGCAGTGGTTTCTGGGGAGAATACCTGCTCCTTGCTCTCTGCACACACACACAAACCTTCTGTTCTTTTTTCTGATCAGCCAGACTCCCGACACTTATAGGAGATCAGCTGGAGAGCAAATACACCAAGGAACAACTGGAAAAAAAACCACATTAGTGTTCAGTCCTAAAATAGTCTAAATTCTAACGGTTAAAATTACTTTGCACAATTTATCAGCATCAATATCGGTATCGGCCAATGTTAGTCCGTTTTCAACATATCAGTATCGGTCCGATAAGTAAAACTGGGCCGATATTAACAACTGAAGGAGGAGACGATGTGTAATTGTTTAGACCTGTGTCAGTGATGGTAATCATCTCAGAAGCGTAAGTGTGTGTATAATTACAAATTCCACTTTGTAGGAATAAAGCTAAACATTAAAATGGAGAGGAGGGTCCGTCGGATTGTTGAACCTCAGATTCAGGAGGAGCAATGTGGTTTTCGTCCTGGCCGTGGAACACTGGACCAGCTCTATACCCTTAGGGGGATCTTGGAGGGTGCGTGGGAATTTGCCCAACCCGTCTACATGTGTTTTGTGGATTTGGAGAAGGCGTTTGACCGCGTCCCTTGGGGGGCCCTGTGGGGGGTACTCTGGGAGTATGGGGTACCAGGCCCTCTGATACGGGCTGTTAGGTCTCTGTATGACCGGTGTCAGAGCTTGGTCCACATTGCCAGCAGAAAGTCGGGCTCGTTCCCAGTGAGAGTTGGACTCCACCAAGGCTGCCCTTTGTCACCGATTCTGTTCATAACCTTTATGGACAGGATTTCTAGTTGCAGCCAAGGTGTGGAGGGCATCCGTTTTGGTGGCCTGAGGATCAGGTCTCTGCTTTTTGCAGATGATGTGGTCCTGTTGGCTTCATCAGAACGTGATCTTCAGCTTTCGCTGGAGCGGTTTACTGCCGAGTGTGAAGCAGCTGGGATGAGAATCAGCTCCTCTAAATCTGAGACCATGGTCTTGAGTCGGAAAAGGGTAGAATGCCTTCTCCGGGTCAGGGATGAGGTCCTGCCCCAAGAGGAGGAGTTTGAGTATCTCGGGGTCTTGTTCACGAGTGAGGGAAAGCTGGAGCGCGAGATCGATAGGTGGATTGGTGCTGCATCTGCAGTGATGGGGGCGTTGTACCGGTCTGTCGTGGTGAAGAGAGAGCTGAGCCAGAAGGTGAAGGTCTCAATTTACCGGTCGATCTACGTTCCTGCCCTCACCTATGGTCATGAGCTTTGGTAATGTCCGAAAGAACGAGATCGCGGATACAAGCAGCCGAAATGAGTTTTCTCCGAAGAGTGCCTGGGCTCTCCCTTAGAGATAGGGTGAGAAGCTCAGCCATTTGGGAGGGGCTCGCAGTAGACCCGCTGCTCCTCCACATCGAGATGAGCCAGTTGAGGTGGCTCGGGCATCTGGTCAGGACGCCTCCTGGACGCCTCCCTGGTGAGGTTTTCCGGGCACGTCCAACTGGGAGGAGACCTAAAGGTAGACCCAGGACACGCTGGAGAGACTATGCCTCTCACCTGGCCAGGGAACGCCTTGGGACTCCCCCGGAGGAGCTGGGCCTAGTGGCTGGGGAGACGGAAGTCTGGGCCTCTCGCCTTAGGCTACTGTCCCCGCGACCCGACTCCGGATAAGCAAATGAAAATGGATGCATTAAAATGTAGCTTGCATAATTTTCAGTCAATTCAAAATTTGCTGATATCAGAATACACACACACACACACACACACACATATCGGTATCAGCAAATATCGTTTATCGTACTTAACAGTGATATTGGTATCGGTATCAACCCAAAAATTCCTATCGGTGCGTCCCTTGTTAACAGTAATCTCCGTGTTGTGTTTACGTTAAAAAGCGTTTTGCGCTGAGATTTGGTCTGTCTCTATTCAAAGCTTTAGACTGCAAGGGAACTATTATTAGACGCTTGGCCGATCATATGGAGATAATCAGGGCTTGGCAATACTTCCACCAACTAATCCTACACTCCAACCCCTTATAAAAATACAGTAATGACAAGTTTATAGCAGTTACAGCAGGGACTCAAATTTTTTGTGGTCCTGGTTCACAGGAAAAGTCTAAAAAGCAGGAGATATGTAGGGAGGGAACTACGCCCTGATCTGTTCATGTCTGCTTTCCCTAGCTGGGACTGATGCACACACTCCTGTTGTTTAATGATTGTTTGGGCGTTTGTGGGTTTAGTTTACGGGGGTCGTGAAGCATGTTCCATCCTGGGGTATCTGTGCAGAAAAACAAGTCCAGCGGATGAAAGTCGCTGTAAGTCATGGATGGCCGTGCTTTAGGGCGGTCCTCTGGCTCCCATTTAGCGGTCCTTACAGGGAGGGGCTAACCGTTTTTGTGCAATGCTCCAATAAACTCACGACAATTCTGCCATAAATTTTTATAGAGTGCAAAAAAAGGCAACTGAACTAGTAAATCGCTTCATAAAGTAATAAAACGACTGGAAATAATAACCTAAGCATCTGTGTATACAAAAACATAAAGTCAAACACTGCTCTCTTCTCTAAGGGGACGGTTATAGTCATATGTTTAAATGAATAAATACTTACATTTGTAGTAAAATACAGGAATCCTAATCTAAAAACAGGCATATTTTTATAAGTTGGTTGAAATCAGAAAATTAATCGGCAGGTTTTTCAGACCAGAAGCTCTGACTCTGGTTTCCATGGATCTCAGCATTGTCTGCAGTAGAGCAGACAGCTGTGTGAAGCCCAGCTGTGTCTTTTACACAAAGTCAATAACTTGTGAATCGCTTTGCTGGAAAATCAATTAACAAATTCCCTGTTCAGTACAACTGTTTCAAGAATGTACGAACATTTTATTCTGGTTTGGGTGCCAGCAATCTCTGAACCAACTGATTTGTTTGACATTCAACAGATGAATTAGTATAATCTATTGGAAATTTATCATTGGTTTTATCATTGTCCAGCGCTTTGAGCTGCTGTAGTCAAGTGCCTTTACAAATACATTTTTGATTTATTTGTTAAAGCAGTAGATCATAAATACAAGCATGCATTTCGTCTTCACACTTGGATACAAGCAGGTTCAACAGGTCTGCAGACAGGAACTACGATTCGAGCAGAAACAACAAGAGCAGACGTCAAGAGAACAGAAAAGAAGCTTCTGTGTCTTTTAAAATCATGATTCCCCAAATGTAACGCTGTTAGGATGTGATATTGTTACATATTTCATGTTGACCACAGACTATTTGCATCTATTTCAGACGTGTGTGTAGGGATGGGTACCTTTGACATTTGAATCGATCCGGTACTAATTCCCGGTACCTACGAGTCGATACCGGTACTTAACGGTACCAATTTTCGATACTTTTGAGTGTTTATTATTTTAATTCTCTTTTATAATTAAATATATATTTTTCTCAATATATATATATAACCATATTTGATAAATATCACGATAAATAACATACAAGTTTGTATTTTAACATCGTCCTTGTAGTTTTATAAGCTGATAATTAAACTGAAGCAAACATCTTTACTGTGAACTAAATTTACTGTGTATCTTCATTCCTTTTGCCGTCCTTTTTCTTTTGATTTTTCCTACTGGGAAGTTAGAATTTCCGAGGAGAAAGCGAACGCACCATTAGCTGGAAACAACGGTGGCAATGGAAGCTAACATATCAAGCTAACGTTATCTTTAACAGTTTATTTAGCTGCTGGAGCAGATTAAAACGATGATGCCTCAAACTTAGATCGTTGTCGCTGGTTTTACCTTCATCCATTCACCCGTCGCATTTAGTAAAGTAAAGCCAAACTTTAGAGCGCGTTCATGTTCTTCTAGTCGGAAATTCGGAGTTCCGAGGAGAAAGCGAACGCACCATTAGCGAAACGGAAGCTAACAAATCAAGGTAACGTTATCTTAAACATTTTATTTACCTACTGGAGCAGATTAAGATGAGGATGTCTCACTTAGATCGTTGTCTGTCGCTAGTTTCATCACCCAGTTACCCATCACATTTAGTGAAGTGGACCCAAGCTTTAGCGTGCGTTCTTTCTACCATGCTGCTCTGTTTACAACGGGCTCGCAGGGACCGGCAACATAACGCTCTTGCGCATGCGCAACTGTCTTGGCAGTACCGAAACGAGGCACCGTTTGAAATGACGTGAATCGGTGTTCGGTCGGTACCTTAAAAAGTACCGAATTCGGTACTCATCCCTACGTGTGTGTGTGTGTGGAATGGGTTGACTGAACCTCTACGTGATTAGTCACATGGCTAATGCTGATACGAGCTGTCATTCACCGGGAGAACCAGAGCTTAACACACTCTATCACACAGAGGTTTGGTCGTAAGACTGATTAGAACAAAGTTCACCATCTTGTCATGAAGCGGGAACTTCTGCTGGGGTGAACGTCTTGTGCTCAGCAGCCAGCCACAAGGATAATATCCGTGTAAAATTGTGTTTCCTTAAATAAATCAGGAATTAAATATCTGTTCCACAGAACAGCTGTTGAAATACTAAATTGCTAATATTTTCCTGTCACGCGGCATGACGAGAAACAAAACGCGTCTGCTGCTGCACCCCGAGTCACAGAGCAGAGCTCATTAAAGCCTCGGGACGGCTTTCAACAAAAGCACTTCAGGGTGGCGGAACGACACATTTAAGCAGGTTTTTACTGAAGCTTCTTTAATTTTTGGCGGTGAACTCTTTTCTCAAAGGGAGTCACTTTGGCAAACAAAGCACACACTGGGAACCATAAATCTGAGCCTGTCTGCCACCAGAGTCCAGCTCTGATTACTAAACCAGTCGGGGCCTCGGGCCAATTAAAAGTCTCCGTTTGTGAAATTCCAAAATGTCATCATCCATGAACATTTACCCAGATGCCCCTGGGGAGATTCCACAGCACTGCCCCGGCTTCCCGCTCCGTCTGCATCCCCTCGCTCCGTCCTAGCCTGGCATCTCCAGCTTTGTCTCGGCACACAAAAGCTCCCTGCCAACACCACTTCCCAGGTCACGGCTTTGTCAGGCCTTCAACTGGCTCCTGCGCTTTCAGGAACGTCTAACAAGTCACAAACCAAATTCCAGACCTCTGCTTTGACTCCTTGGATCACCTGCTGAACAAAGTGCATACATGCTCACGGCCCAAATAATCGGTCTGAAACCCCGGGCTCGTCATGCTAAAGGTTTATACAACACAGCTCCCGCACACACACTTTACAAATGAAATGAATTCATCTAGAATCATGGAACGTTGTGAGGGAATTCCATTCAATGGCACTGCACCTGGATCAGCTCCTGTTAATAAAAGGAACTGTGAGCGATTTACTGAACGTTCTGAATCTATCAGGCAGTTTCTTGTGGAATATCTCATTTCACAGCTATTGGGTAAAAGTTTTATTGGCAAACCTTTAGCCGTCAACATGCAATTACTAGCTTAGCTTCTTCCATGTGGTCCTAATGCATCACAGCTCAGCCTGCCCCCAAGGAGGTTAGCAGAATATGTTTACATATTGCTTTATAAATCAATGGTGAACGCCCTTGTAATGGGAAGATTGCAGGTTTCAGTCCTGCTCAGTGTGTTGCTGTCGTTAAAGTCCCATTAGTCATCACTCAATGGTAAGATTACATCACCGCATTTGACCCATCCCCATGGGGAGCAGTGAACTGCAGCTGCGGACGTGCTCGGGAACTATATGGTGGTTTAACCCCCCAATCCAACCCGTTAATAGTGTCAAGCGTGGAGGCATTGGATCCCATTTTTTTAAGTCTTTGGCATGACCCGACTGGGATTTGAACCTGATCTCCCAGTCCCAGGGTGGACACTCTACTAGGCCACTGAGAAGGTTGTTGTGTCCTTGGGCAAGACTCTTTACCCTCCTTGCCTGCTGGTGATGACTGGAAGGACTGGTGGTGCCCGAGGGCAGCTGTGGCTACGATGTAGCTCATCACCACCAGCGTCTGAATGACTGATTGCAGGGCATCTGCAGGTTTAAGAGAGCCAAATTTAAGACTTTTTAAGAACTTTTTTTAAGGCCACTTTGACCAAATGTAAGCAATATTTTAAATTATATTTAAGCTATAATTTCCAGCTGTTGCCTGGAACCGGTGCTAACCACGTCGCGAACGTGGGATTAGCCATCCCGTTACCATTAAACTTGCACTTCCCCATGGCGCAAGCTCCCGCTAGCTTAACCAGCTAATGTGCTCATCTAAAAATAGCCCCCTTTCACAACCAACTGACTGCGTACGGTTCCGCTTACGCCAACATCGTACACAAAAAATGCTGAACTTCACAAAATTTTTAAAAATAAAATAATCTTGTTTATTGGGTCTTTGGTGATTTAAGACCTTCGGAAACTCTATTTAAGGATTATTTGTCATTTTTAAGGACTTTTAAGGCCTTAAATTTGGAAAAGCAAATTTAAGACTTTTTAAGGACCCGCGGATACCGTGTGATTGTGTTTTGGGTGCCTTGGGGGTTGTGGAACCCTAGAAAGAGCTATACCAAATACAAGTAATTTACCAAATAATGCCCAGACTCTCAAAAAGACCTAATTACAATGCGAAAAATCACAATGGTCTAAAAATATAATGCTATAAAAGAAATTAATAAATCATACTTCAGAAATTAGCAATGACTGGTTCAATCTTTGACCAGGAGGCAGCTTGTAACATCAATACATTTTTTGGTAAAATCAATTACCAATTACTATTACTACCAATAGTAGCTGTTTCCGGTTAAAAAACTTAACAGTTAGGGGGCGTCAATAAGCAGTTAAAGACATTTTGTAAAACGTGCGGACTAGGGCTGGGCAATGAATAAAAAAAAATTCTTTATCAAAATTTCTGACTCTTATCGTGATAATTTTTCCCATGTCAATACATCTGATAATAAAAAATATGAAAAGATGTGTGTAGGTTTGCAGCATTCCCTTTAAGAAGCAGTACCACCTTGAATCACGTAAAAATGTGACTCAACGTAATACATGTGACAGCCCCATCTAGTGGACAACTTTTGTTTCTGCGCCTACCTGTAGTTATCGTTCATTTATCGTTATCGAGGTGAAATCTCCAATATATCGTGATGTTGATTTTAGGCCATATCGTCCAGCCCTAGTGCAGACCTACACAAGACCCATGCAAACGATCTGGAAATGGTTTCTTAGCTGCACTGGGACTCCAAGATGGCTCGAGTTAACAACCAGCCTGATCTTTTACCTTTCCCCATCTTTCTCTCAGGTTGTGTCTTTGGAGCTTTGCAGCGTCTGACCTGCTGCTTTTATGGGGGCTTTCGCCTTGATGTTTTACTGTGCTACACGTGCGTGTGTGTGCATTAAAGGGCGAGGAAACTGCAGTGAAAGGACGAAACGGCTGTGTTTAAGATTTGCAGAGACAGGCAGAGATATTGCAGACAAACCGAGAGAAGAAGTTACAGCGCAGTGTGATTATCACAAGAGGAGAAAAAACTAGGACAAAAGGCTTCCTGGCTTGTCCCTCCACACCAGCCCTCCATCTTTCCACTGACTCATGCACACAAATGAAAACAGACTTTAAAGGAGAAGATGAAAAACACTCTTTACTTAAGGCCAAGTGCTTTACCATGGGACCCTGCACAAACACCGTTGTGCTGTCGGAGAAACGGCCTACTGTTGGGCTAACAAATAGGACCTCTTTAAAATGTGCTTCACACGCTGCATGAGAGCTACGCTCTAGAATATCTAAAGAGGCTCACGACTGCTCAGGGTCTTCTTGTTATATTCTTTGTTCAAGTCACACATATGCCTCAAACTCCATGTAAACCTTTATCAAAGTAAAACAAGCATGATAGCTAAAAAAAAAAAGCCTAATTAACAAAAGGAGCTTTTGACCACATTCACAGAAAAGTCCACCAGATGTTGTGGCATGGCTTGGCCTGGCAAAGCCCCCCCCAGGCAGAATGAGGTCAAGTACAAGATCGGATTTCTGGAAGCTCAAAGCCACAAAAGGGCTACAAAGATTCTGATATACCTGTTGGGCCTTACGAAACTGGACACCAGCAGAGGCGGTGGGAAGAGAAGCACTCATCAGCGACTGTCAAAAGGAACTAGAAAGTCTAAACCCTACGGTACAATGGTTTAATGGGCCTCAGTCATGGATGGCTCAGCCTGTTCCTGATGATATGCTCTCAATGTGTCGATAAATCAAAGCTACTTGCCATTCCAATGATTCATGACAGCTCCAGCCCTAGCGCAGAATCCCGCATTCCCACATGACTAATTTTACTGCTCACAGGAAAAAAAACACACAATGATCTAATGATTTGCAGCTTTGAGGCTATTACTGAACAAAGTACGCAGCCCTTTCATGTGTGTTTTTTAATCCGCTCTCGCTCGTTGGCTCCAGACCAGCAGGCCGTCTGCCGCTGATTTCTTCACGTTTAAAACCTGAGCTGCTTCTTTACACACCGCATCAGATTCACAAATCTATCCAAAACAGCCGAGGAATCTTTGCCTTTTGGACCGGAGACTAAAGTTTTGATTTCAAATTATTTAATTTATATGGAATCAAACCCAAGACTGCGCAGAGGGTCTGGGCAACTATCAGGAAACCAATTAGGCTAACTGCAGTTTGGAAGTGTGAGCCGGAGGAGTCTCGAGCAGGCCTCGGGAGCCATTAGCTGGGATTACTGCTCCTCTGGCCTGCACCCAGCCCTGAGGTTTCAGCCCAAACACCCAGGCTAAACTCTGGCTTCATTCCTTCACTGCTCTCCCCAAACCACACAGGCCGCCGACAAATCGCCCAAATCCTAACGATGGTCGTTACAATCAACACGAACATCCGGCCCACCGCAGCCTCACAGGAAACCAGTTACCTCTGGCTGAGTGCATCGCGGCCACATTACCTCCGCCACTGGCAGCAACGTGATGAGGTGACATGTTCACACTCCACCCCGGCAGTCTGAGATCATAGCCGGCGGGCCTTTGCCACGCTCCTCACAGCTGGCTGACTGACACCAGAACCAAAGTGATCAACACAAAAGAGGCGAGCGGAAGCTCAAATATCAAAGAGCTCAAAGGATTCTCCACCTTGCACCGAAGAACAGCAGCTGATTATTGCAGGAGTACTCACGTTGCTACTCATACAAATATGGAGTAGTCACCTCAAAACAACCCAGGGATCCTCTCATCTGGTTTAAATGACAACTTCTTGACCTGAAAATAAATGCAACTCAAATCCTGGCATTAAGCATTTAATGTGACACAAAGAAAATGGTTCAATATGACAACTCGCTGTTTGTTCTCATCTAGTTTTACACTGAAATGCAGTTTTTATATAGTCCTAAGTACAGGATTAACTGGTGCAAGTCAAAAGTGCAGAAAGCTTGTTTGAGCAGTGGCCGTCCACAAAGCTTGAGGTGTGAACAGGGTCCGAAATTAACACTCGCCAAATGCGAGTAAATTGCTCCATATGGCGAGTAGATTTTTGAGCTCTACCTGCCACCTGGCGAGTAAATGTTTGCACCAAATTAGTTATATTTATCAGTCATCTTCCATGGATTTCTGATACTCCTCCCGCCTGCATGCAACGTACACACACGTACGCGAAACGTGAACGCCGCATCCAACGTCATTTCCGCCTATCCCATTCAATCAGTTTATCAAGTTATCGGTTAGCTTCGTGTTAAAACTAGCGGTGAAATGTGGCGGTTTTTAACTGGAGTCAGCCAGCCTTCCAAAAGAAAACTCATCGAACTGGAAGAAAAACCACCAGGACCAGTGGCAACCAGAAGAATTTGTGAAAAGTGGCGAACTGGAGATGGCGGAGTTGTGAGACACTGGCTACATTATGATGGCCACGTAGCGTTGCTGCCTTTCACAGACAACTGTCCCTCGGCATTCTTCAAATATCCAAAAAATGCCCGTACTTCCGACTTTGTCTTCTTTGAGGGATAATAAATGTCCTCCTGAGTGCTGCCGTCTCCTCCTTTGGCCATTATTTCAGCTTTAGCTTAAAGAAAGTTTTGGTCGTAAACAACAAAGTGCGCATGTGCCGCCGGCAACTTCAGATGATACGGTGGCTGGTAAGGGTCACCGCGCCTACACCGCAGCCACGGTAATCCACCGAGATAATATTTTTTTTTTAAAAACAAGACGGTCATTATTATTGTCAACTTTTTTACCGGGGTTTACCGCTACACCGGTTACCGTGACAACCCTAGCCCTGACACACTTTCAGATATTCTCATGGTGCAGCTGTGTTCTCCAGAGATCAAGGACTAGGACCCAAATGAGGCTGTAATGCTTTGGCACAAAGACGGTGTCAGAAGCAGGAGGCCAGACTTCAAGGACAGAGAAAACAAGGAGTCTGACTAGATTTCAATGAAAGAGTTCATAAAAACATCTCTAAAAATAAATAAATAGTAAAAATGACAAAAGAGTTGTTTTTCTTATTAAATGATGTTTTAATTATTGTGTCACTCTGTTTGGAATCAACATAATATAGAATAACATGCTTTAGGTAGATCTAAATCATTTAGAAGTTTGGCCGGTAAAAAATATGCTTGGCCGGTAGATTTTCATCATCTACCGGCCAACTTGGCCGGTGAGTAAAAACTTTAATTTCGGACCCTGGGTGTGAAGCAGGACAAACAGCCAGGTGGGGCGGATGAAGTCGAGCAGTAAACGACGGGACAAAGGAGGAGAAATCGCCGAGGGATGAAGAGAGGAAGGACTGGAATGGAAGAAAACATCCCAGAGGAAGAACTTGACCTCATGTATCAGTCAGGAGAAAAGGAGGCTGCCAATTCTTAGCGGGATGTGTTGGTTAACAGGGAATTTAGGGAGTGATCCTCTCAGCTCAAAGAAGGAAAACCATTATGCCAAATGATGATTTCTCACTCTTCAAATGATGAAATCAAGTTAGAGTTTGCAACGTAAGACTAAGGTAAGGACACAGTTTATGAAGGATGTTTCTTATGTTTGATTTTTGTTGGACTTTGAAAAAGAAGACCAAAACTTCAATTCAGAATAAACGGATTGATATTAAATTGAAAATCTATGAGCCAAATCTCCAGAAAGCCATATAGTTCAAATGGCATGCACAAGAGGAGGACCTAAACAATATGATAAAACAAACACCAGCTTCATTTCATGGGATTTTAAAGTCAATCAAATAATTATGGTTATCCTTTTTTTTGTTAGTGACACTGGGAGACTGGCAGGCCCAATAAGCTTAAAGAAGTCCTTCACAGAGAACCCATTTTTAAAATGACTTTTGAAAATTATCAGTCACTAAGTTTACATGCAGGCTGAACATGAAAATAATCCTCCAACCTTTTTTCATAAGGACCCCCTCTCCTGTGCCCAAGACCAGCCAGGGCCCCCCAACCCACATTTCTACCCACACAATTAAAAGTGAATAATTACAATCTTTTTACAAACATACAGAGTTATGCCTTTTGCAGAGATGTGATTATACTACTGGGTGTGTTATCTGGATTTTATACATGAAATTTTGACAAATATAATTTTGGAAACATCACAGAATATCTAAAGAGGACAAAATTGTGGGGCCCCCCTTGGGGGGCTCGCAGACCCCAGGTTGAGAACCACTGTTATACACCTATTTCCTGCATTAGCTGTGGATAGAAAATAGATGGTGAAACTCTGCAATTAGAAATGCCTGAAAGATCTAGTTTAGAGTATGTTTTAGTGTATGTTGTGTTCGGTGTCTTGGGCCCCCGTAAAAGCAGTGGAAGGTGCTATCTAAGTAGAATGCTTGATAGATCGACATCACACTGTCACTTAACATTCATGGACTCACCCATTTTGACTCTCGACTGGAAAGGCTGTTGTTGGTTTAGCGTCCAGGAAACCGCAGACAACGCCTCAGCTAGCAGAAGCTAACTGTTAGCATTAGAAACTCCACCACATGGCAGAACTCCTCTAGGCTTGTGTTATTTGTGGAGATAAAACATCGAGGTTACAAAGGTAATGGTGTCAGTGGTAGAGTTGCGTTGCTGTCAGCCAATCAGAGGTGAGATATCCTAATAGAAGGAAATAAGAGTCCAAATCCTGTCATCTGAAACTACCTTCTCCTCTGGCTAAATTCTCCATGAGGAAACGGGCGCACCAGAGATTTTTTTCCCCAGAATACGACTTACAAGGCATTCATTTCTACTATGGACCACTGAAAGTGTATTAAAAAGATGAATGAAGGACTTCTAATTAGCTAGGTAGCTTGGCTGCTTGTTTATGACATGCCAACTCCTGCTGATTGTTTTAAACTTGTTTCAAACTATTGTTTACAGTAAAAGAAAGATGGCTGACATCACTGGTGGCTAAAGGAGAAAGGTTCAGAGGAACACCAACCTGGGCCATCAAACACAGCGGACTGATAGTCCTCCGGAAACAGTAGGAGAGGGGACACCCCACTCTGAGCTACATGCACCCACAGGAAACCCTGCACTGTTTCTGGCCTCCAGCTAAAGACAATTTTAGACCACAAGGACCCAAAAACAGAAAATAAAGTGTGGTTTTGAGTACCGTGGCACATTTTGAAGCTGGAAATCAACCGGCTACTCTCCGGTCTGGCTCAGTTCTACTCCTGGAGAATGTGTTTGGACCCTGCAACTAAACACTTTCCTGTCAGTCAGCCTTCCCCCCCACCTCCCCGCAAGCTTCGGTCAGTTCCTCCAGCGCTCTCTTTGTTGCCATGTGTTCCCAGCTCCAGGACTCCTGTGTGCAGGTCTTGGTGGTCCAGTGTGGAATGTGTTGAGGAGGGGGCAAGCAGGCGAGCCTAAAAGGGGGTGCTCAATTGTTCCTACACAGAGCATCCACCCCCCACTGATCTGTCGCTCACTTGTCCTTTTCGGGGGGGGGGGGGGGGGCAGCAAAGCGAGGGACGTAAAGTGATGGAATAACGGACATTCAGCCCATACACACACACAGCTTTTGAATTGATGCAACACTTGGAGCATACTAAATGAGAACTTAACATTCCACTGCTGCTGAAGATGGTGTCCCAAAAACTAAACAAGGTCCGGGATGAAAAAATAACTTCCAACCACTACAAAAGGCAGCTTTACTAACATTCCTGTGTTTCGTTCTGCGTTTGCTCTTGTGTTTTTGGTGAAGCTGTGATAAACTTGCTTTGTTTTGAGACTGTGAGCGATAAAGCAGCTAACTGAGCTGCACAGGGACTTTGTGTTGTAGTGTTGTCGCAGGAAACTGATAAAGAATTAGCGGACACGTGTAGCCTCCCTCACTCCCGTTTCTGACTCCATGTGGCCACCCTTTAGACCTTAACCTAACGAAACCCAAACCAGATTGTCCCAAAGGCTCATCAAACACTTAAGAAGGAGATGTCACATGGAAAAGGCAGAGAGTAACAGAAACCCTGATGTCTTTTCTGCATTTGACTGAGGGGAAACTCTAACCGAGTGCTCACAACCTACTAGTAAACCACCACAAACTTCAGTCTGCAGTCAGAAATTTCACAGAATACTTAGCCTAGAAACCTAGACCAACCGTGGTAAAAAGAGTTTCCTCTGCAGGTTGGTCCTTCCACGCTCAATTGTAGCCTCAGCATTGGCCTGAGAAGATCTGAGTCTTGCCAATCACAGTACTCTATGTTTGGTGGGCGGAATTTTCACCAGACTGGTAACGAAGATAACTACAAAGATGGCATCAGCTCAGAAAAGGCATCAACTTTGGACTACTTAGACTCTGGCCTGTCTTTGAGACATGAGCAGATAGGGATTTGCTTCTTCAACAATGTATGGCAGACTGCCATAGCAATGAATTCACCACGTTGTTCGTTGCTCTGATCGGTCCAAGCGCTGTCCGATTACGGACACTTCAGCCTAATTTATACTTCTCCGTCAGCTCCACGAGGGAGAGACACGCACGGACGAAGACGCTTTGCTTTTGGACTTCTCCGTCTCCTGGGTAGTGTTGCAAAGCAATTCCACGCCAGGGCAACAGAGGGCGTAGCGCTGTTCTGTGGTATCCTATCATGGATCCCGTCCAAGATAGTGCCTCTACCTCTTCATGTGCTCGCCACCTTTAAACCCACGTTTCCCGTCGTTTCCTTCCACAAGTAAAACGCTTGATGCATATCTTTTCACTCCTCCAGTCACAGGTGAATAAAACGTTCATATTTTTTAGAATTTTTCCATGAGGTATTCTTCTATTCGCTCTGTGTCTGCCACTAGATATCTTCGGCTCTCTTTATGTTTCTGAGGGTGCAATGGCGGTGCTGTCGACGACAGCAGCATCCTGACCAATCACAAGCTTGCGTTCTCTGTCTCGTTGGACAGATTTTTAGAAAAGAGAGCTCGACTCAGTTCGTCCTTTCGAGGGCTCTCCAGCAGGCTCGCAAGGACGGATAATGGCGTTGTGTGCATCTGTCCCAACGTAGACGGAGAAGTATAAATCAGGCTATACAGAGACAGTATTAAAGACAACTGTAGATCCCACCTACGACTGGGTGCTATTTAGGGTTGTCACGGTAACCGGTGTAGCGATAAACCCAGGTAAAAAAAGTTGACAATAATAATAACCGTCTTATTTAAAAAAAACTATATTATCTCGGTGGATTACCGTGGCTGCGGTGTAGGTGCGGTGACCCTTACCAGCCACCGTATCGTCTGCTGAAGTTGCCGGCGGCACATGCGCACTTTGTTGTTTACAACCAAAACTTTCTTGAAGCTAAAGCTGAAATAATGGCCAAAGGAGGAGACGGCAGCGCTCAGGAGGACATTTATTATCCCTCAAAGAAGACAAAGTGGGAAGTACGGGCATCTTTTTCGAAATTAGAAGAATGCCGAGGACAGTTGATAGAAGACGGCTATCCTGTTTGCAGCACGTGCAAAAAAAGTGTCTGTGAAAGGCAGCAACTAGGGCCTGCACGACTTTATTTTTTTTAAAGTCGACAGTCAAGTAATGAAAGTCGAGTCGACTTCGACTAGTCGTTGATGACGTCATACGCCGGAAGCCGGGGGGGTGGGGGGGGGTCGGTAGGTTCGCTGGAGTTTTTGACAATTAAAATTGCGCCCACATTTTCTAAGTTAACACATCTCTTTTAATAACGGTAGTTTCTGCATCCTGCTTCAGCCCTCTCCCCCCTCCCTCTGCTTCAGCCCTCTCCCCCCTCCCCCTGCTTCAGCCCTCTCCCCCCTCCCCCTGCTTCAGCCCTCTCCCCCCTCCCCCTGCGCAGCGGCCGCAAACTCACTGATGCGCCTGCAGCCTCTCGGAGTTCCTGCTGCTCTAAACATTAAAATAATTATTTCATTTTCTGTTCCTCACTTCTGATTACCTTCAATGGTGTCTGTTTGTTGCAACCAGCAGGTACAAAAACTAACTTGTTTTTATTTGACTATTTTTCTGTCCTGTCTGTTTATTATCTTCCTGCATCTCCTCTCAATCCTAAAGAGAAACTGCTACCTGGGTTCATATATATTCACCTCATGAGTTACCTTTGAACTGCAGTTCTAAAAGATCTACCGACCGCAAAAACAGCGGAGTGCCGCTGCTCGCCGGCCGACTACAACGGGACCGTTTTTGCTGCGGAGTTCATGCCGGAGCGGAGCGGAGTGGAGATAGTGGAATCTTGGGGGTGCGTCACCGGAGAACAAAACAGGTGAAGAGCAATTTAGACACAAACTGAGGACAATATTTCCTGACATACAGGGTTCATTTAATTGTGTGAAAATGTAGCACGTTTAAAAAAATACCGCGATAATACCGAAAACTGTGGTAATTTTGGTCACAATAACCGTGAGGTTTCATTTTCACACCGTGACAACCCTAGTGCTTTTATGGTCAGACTATGACTGAATGAATTAATGCGTTTATTTCAGTCAATAATATCTTTACCCAGAAATTTGGGGGGGGGGGGGGGGGGGTACTATACATTTACATATATAGGATAGATTGCCAGGCTACAGAACCTAACAGTCTGTGAGCTAAGTTTAAAGCAGAAGTCAATTTTTCTTAACATCAACCGAGTATCAATCTACAAAAACACATAACATTTTGAAACCCCTCCATAAAAATCTACTCATAAGAAGTGTTTAATAGTTCCCAGGGAGAAAAGTGGAAGAGTTTCCACTCATCGTTCAGGAATGTTATCAAAGATTATGGCTCTTGCTTTGGCTTTACTGTGTTTTAATATCAAGACTTGCGTATGTTTTCTCTTTAAACAAACCGTTGGTGTTAATGTTTACGTAACTTACTCTTCTGTGGAAAGGAATTGTTGTGCTAGAAAGAACTTCAGTAATAACAGTGCCTACACACACACACACATACAAGATTTAAGCACTGCTGTAATAGCTTTAGATATCCTAATGCACACACACCGTCTTTCCGGAGTAATTCCTGTAACTTCTGAGTCAAGATCATTTTTATGACACACCTGAATAAGTTTGATTCATATCAGAAAACCAATTTCAGCTCAATGTTTTCATTTCCAACACTTTTTTCCCCACTACATATTTCCTCTTGTTAAAAGCCTTTCCTAAAAAAAAAAAAAGCTAGACTTTTTGTAGAAATATCCATTAGGTATTCTTTATGAGTTACGAGGCACGAGGGCCAACTCTTTCATTAGAGTTGGGACCGATCCGATCCAATGCTGGTACTGGTCTCTGATACTGACATCATTCTTGGACTGATATCAGGCTGAGCTCATGGATCCACTCACCGATCCAGACTCCATAGTCCTCTGCTGCTCCACTCCATGTTTATGGCTGATCTCTTAACAGAAGTTACGGTTGAAGCCAAAAAGTTGCACAATTACATATTAACACACATCCAAGTGCTCCATTTCTCTGCCAGATTATTTCAAGTTTTTCTGATTTTTTTCCTCCTGAATCTGCAACACAGAGGCTGTCGAACTGTCTGCCTGCTGCACAGTTAACAACTGGCTGGCTAATCATGTCCTTTTTTGGAGGTATTTTAGTGTTGGCTGAAAAAAAAAAAACCGAGACAGCAACTTGTCATCTGTGTAATGCAAACATTTAGAAATGTGGAATCTGTGAAGGACCAGATGTTGGGTGCTGTCCGAGGAGCAAGTTGACCCACAGCAGACAGAAACTTTCATTCTGAACAGCTTTCGACCTTCTTTCCTTTGTTGGGAAAGCGGTTTGGGAAGTGTTAGCCCCCCTTTGGGGAACTTTAACCAGCACACATCACCTTTACCATCTAGGTGATGCAGACACTATGTTAGCAAGCACACCATGCTACCTACAACACAGAAATTTCAGCTCTGTTTTCCCACACTAGTCAAGATTTAGAGGCTGATGATTAAACATGATGTGGCGGTTGACGTCTTTTAGTCTGTTCACAAGAACAATGGCCGCAGCTATCAAGCATGGGTCAAACTAAGATCAGTGAGGAGAAACAGCACGGTTAAAGCCGTTTTGTTCAAAACAACAAAAATAATGTTACATTCAAACTCTCATGTAATCTGTTGGCACTTAAACGGATGTGTTGTGAATGGCTAACTTTAACTCACTATCTCTAAAGCTGGCTGAGCTATGGCCAAATTTGTGTTAGCTAAGGTTGATTAGCTGTACCAACACTCTTAAACTGGACTGAATCCATGGGTAATCAGCTGTAGATGTACACCTGTTGATTGTTTTTTGAGTGTTTCATTACAATCCGGCCACTGGTTTGCAAAAAACAGGGCTGATGTCCAAATGATATCAACATGTAGCACTCTGTGTACGATACAAATTAAAATACAAGCGAAGACTGCAGCCACATAACGGGCCGACCACAAATTAGGCCTGTGCAGTATACCCATTGTACCAAGAAAAGGTTTTTATGTCTATTATACATTTAATTTTTTATTTTTTTGTTTACTACTATTCTGTTGAATGGCCTAGACAATAGGGCTGGGGGTAAACGATTATTTTTAAAACGATTATTCTGACGATTATTTTATCGAATAGTCGACTATTCTAATGACTATTTAGAAAATTAATCTAATGATTATTTTTCTATTGCACAATTAACAAAAACCAGAAAATCTCAAATAAATTCCTCAAAAAAAAAAAGATAAATTCTTACTGTAAGAGAATAAACACTACAGGCCTTCCATTTTGTATAACACTGCGTTTATTGTGTTGGTTGGTTATGTTCTGGTGACGTGGAGAACTTGGGAGTGCAGGCTGCTGCCTGAGAGGTGGTAGAAGATGGAGTGTCTCCATGCTGCTTTGTTTTGGTCACTTATGTGCGTGAGGCGAGTGGTCTTACGGGTTAAACCAAACTCAGGGTGATATTTTACACTAAACCGAAAACCCACAACACTCTAAATGTAATAAAAGGGAGATCTACACCACAAAAAAGATGAACTCTAAACCAAAACGTAACAGCTTATCCCAACGCAAGAAGCTGTTAGCGAAGATGCTAACAGTAGCTTTACCAACATTAAGTTCAAGTTACCAAGTTTAAATAAACCAAAAACACCCAGCAGCAAACAGACCAGCACGGAGGAGAGACTGCTACCACCAAAACAGCTCTCCTAGTGTCTGAAAGAAGCTCCTTAATGAAGGGAGAAGCGCTCCCGGTGATTTTCTACATCTGCGATAGACACGGAGCAGCACATCTGACCCCGGAAGTTGTTGTCCGTTGCCGGGAGACGAAGGGGCAAAACAGGAAAATAATCTAGTAGTGGACGGACGTTGTTCCGGGTCTTCGGTATTTGGCGGAGATGTTAGTGAAGGCGGAGAAGAGGGCGAACTAGAGGAAAAACAGGCAGATTCCTCCTCTATTTACAAACTCCTGCGGATGCAACAAGTGGGCGCGGTGCGTCGACTACCGGATCTGACGTCGACAAATTTTTAGAATCGAGCCGTCGACGTCGTCGAGGCTTCGCTACAGCCCTACTAGACAATGTCCAGAACATTTGCAGTGGGGAAGTTTTTCAACAGGGAATGATTTCACTGCTACAAACCAACACCACAGCATGTGTGGAAAGTAAACATTTAACATGCTAAGTAGAAGTCTGTTTGTTGGAACGCAGAAAAACCCTCCGCAGCCTCAGAAAACCAGGCGAGTCTGAATATTAAACACAGAACATCAGAGGAACTTATCTAAACTACAAGCAGGGTAAAACTTTACAGCCAATATGAGTAAGCTGTAAGGAACAGATGAGATAAATGGGACCATATGTGAATAATCCCCTGGAGCGTTTGTGAGTGTGCACCGATAACACACACGTTTATTTGGTAATGTTTTAGCTACATCCTGTGGAACATTATTCTTGATGTGATGTAAACACATTAGGATGAAAGTGTTTCCTTTACTAATAAAAAGGTAGGAAATGTTTGGCTTAAACTCAAATTGCAGCTAAGTGATTATTTCCAATGAAACAGATTAAAACAGAGATCAACCTTGAGAGGGACTAAGGACACCCGACAGGTGGTTTGTTGGTTAATTATTACAAGAGCAGGAGTACGGGCAACAGTTTGGAGCAGATGGTTGGACTTTAGAACGGTTGCAGACACCACCCCCCCCTCCAAGTCCCCCGCTCTTATCATATCTGCAGAATGTCACCGCAATTACACAACCTGTTATTTCCCAAAGCGCTGTGCCGCCGAGAAGGCCTGGAAAGAGCGCTCACTATAAGAGACTGCAGAATGTCTCCAGCTTACAGAGGCCAAAGCTCTGAGGTCATGCGCGCTTCAAGTTTCACCCATAATGCACTGCACTGATTATGAACAGAGGATGTTCCACGTGTTGAAAGGAGAGAAAACGGCCCGCTTCTCTTTGATCTCTGTTGTCCCATACCTGAAGCATGAAATCAAGCCTGACTGGCAGAGTTAACCATGGCACATCTGACTTTTTTTCCTCCTCCACCAATGAACTGTAGCATCCAGCTGTGCAAAGAGCGGCCTGTAGCCAGGCACAAAGCCGTCTGGTCAGAAGTAATTGCTTTGCTTTCAGGTAGTGAAGAGCCTGAGTGAAGCTATGCAGCAGAGCCCTTTCACTGCTCGTCACTAAAGTCCAACAGGACTGTAACACATACCGTTAGCAGACAGAGGCAGACAGTTAAACCACCGTTTATATTTTCCATGATTATCAACATTTTTATAAGCCATTTTCGGAGTGTTTGTGTAATTTATTTACCATTAATGTGAAGTTTTCAACCACAGACCAAAAACAAATCATCCTAAAACTGACAAGGCACTTGGAAGGAAGATCCCGGCGCTCGTAGCAGCTACGCCTGCTGTTCGTCTGTATCACTTCATTCTGTCTGTGTGAAAACAATCGGGGTTTCTATTGGGAGTTTTACCGCACTGAAACGTCTTCAGTGAGTCAGGTCTAGCCATGAGTAATGTCATCTGTAACAAACATTCTTATCTCCAGGCTGCCAGCAATAACACGGGATGTTTGTGGTTAAAAATGCAATGTTTCAATCCCCATGTCTGTCTCGTGTTGCACAAACCGGATTTATGATGCCTTCAAAAGGTGCATATTTAAAAAACAACTTTAATAAACTCAGAATAAAACTGTTGGACTTTAAATATTTAGTTAAGACACACGGTTGATCAAAAACATTTTGGCAGGACTATTCCGTTAAGATGAGTTAGAAATATAAGTGAAGCATGTCGATACTGACATACAGTCAGGGTCCGAAATTAACACTCGCCACTCGCCAAATGCGAGCACATTGCTCCATTTGGCGAGTAGATTTTTGAGCTCTACCTGCCACCTGGCGAGTAAATGTTTGCACCAAATTAGTTATGTTTATCAGTCATCTTCCACGGATTTCTGATACTCCTCCCGCCTGCATGCAACGTACACAAACGTACGCGAAACGTGAACGCCGCATCCAACGTCATTTCCGCCTATCCCATTCAATCAGTTTATCAAGTTAGCCGTTAGCTTCGTGTTAAAACTAGCGGTGAAATGTGGCGGTTTTTAACTGGAGTCAGCCAGCCTTCCAAAGGAAAACTCGTCGAACTGGAAGAAAAACCACCAGGACCAGTGGCAACCAGAAGATTTTGTGAAAAGTGGCAAACTGGAGACGGCGGAGTCGTGAGACGATGGCTACATTATGATGGCCACGTAGCGTTGCTGCCTTTCACAGACAACTGTCCCTCGGCATTCTTCAAATATCCAAAAAATGCCCATACTTCCCACTTTGTCTTCTTTGAGGGATAATAAATGTCCTGAGTGCTGCCGTCTCCTCTGGCCATTATTTCAGCTTTAGCTTCAAGAAAGTTTTGGTTGTAAACAACAAAGTGCGCATGTGCCGCCGGCAACTTCAGCAGATGATACGGTGGCTGGTAAGGGTTACCGTGCCTACACCGCAGCCACGGTAATCCACCGAGATAATATATCTTTTAAAAAACAAGACGGTTATTATTATTGTCAACTTTTTTATCGGGGTTTACTGCTACACCGGTTACCGTGACAACCCTAGCCCTGACACACTTTCAGATATTCTCATGGTGCAGCTGTGTTCTCCAGAGATCAAGGACTAGGACCCAAATGAGGCTGTAAGGCTTTGGCACAAAGACGGTGTCAGAAGCAGGAGGCCAGACTTCATGGACAGAGAAAACAAGGAGTCTGACTAGATTTCAATGAAAGAGTTCATAAAAACATCTCTAAAAATAAATAAATAAATAGTAAAAATGACAAAAGAGTTGTTTTCCTTATTAATTGATGTTTTAATTGTTTTGTCACTCTGTTTGGAATCAACATAATATAGAATAACATGCTTTAGGTAGATCTAAATCATTTAGAATTTTGGCCGGTGAGTAAAAAATGTTATTTCGGACCCTGCATACAGTTATTTAATATGACTACTGATTGAGTTGGTGAATACACTGCATTTATTTATTATGTCCAGCCAAAATCAAGCAGTGTGTGTGGCTTGTCAAAATAAGAGCATAAAGTCATGCCACACACAGAAAGCTTCGCTCTGCGGGTCGGTCTAGACCGTTTATTATGATCCGTGTTCACTTTACCAATATTTTCCATCCTTATAGGGAGCCTAAGTCACACCCTTCTACTTCCGGACCACGGGTCCCCGGAAGAACGAAAAAATGAATGCAAGTCAACGGGGCTAATACACCATTTTCTAATTCCGCTTGTTTTGTGCCATGGATTTCACATATGATGTCCGTGAATTTTAAAGACGCATTTTGATACCAAGAACACGCTTATTTTCTAACAGGGGGAAAGGCTATTTTAGGTTTTGTGTGAAAATAAGTCCAAGACTACGAATGCGCTTCACGAAAGTGACGTAATCGAACCAGACACGGAGAAAACTGAGGGAAAAGGGCTGTAAGTTCCGCGAACTTCCCACAGGAGGAAAGAGCCACCATAAATCTGGTCATGTGGTAAGTAGCAGCTACTTTGAGGAGAGATTATGTGGTGACGTCACATATGCGACATGCTGATTTCTAGTTTGTAATCATGCTAATTACAAACTTTTACAAGCTAATAAATCTCAAAGTTCAGTGGCCTAGTGGTAGAGTGTCCGCCCTGAGACTGGGAGATCAGGGTTTGATTCCTGGTCGGGTCATACCAAAGACTTAGAAAAAAATGGGACCCAATGCCTCCCTGCTTGACACTCAGCATTAAGGGGTTGGACTGGGGGGTTAAACCACCAAATGGTTCCCAAGTGCGGCTGTGTCTGCAGCTCACCGCTCCCCCAGGGGATGGGTCAAATGCGGAGAACAAATATCGCACACACACCAGTGTGTATGACAACTAACGGGACTTTAACTTTAAAGTACGTGACAGGCGTGGTGGAAACTCCCATCATTACTTTTCATTTAAAATGCAGTACAACATATGTGTGATCCAGGGCGTAAGGCAAAGCGGATTAGATAATAGTGTTTTTAGCCCCGTTGACTTGCATTCATTTCTTCGTTCTTCCGGGGACCCAGGGTGCGGAAGTAAACTTAGAATAAACATTATGAAAATATAAACTGAGACAAAAATTACTTTTACCATACGGTTGCCATGGAAATGCACAACAACAGCCCTGTTTTAGATAAGAAACATTTAAATGGACATTAGCCGAAGGCCTGGGTGATGGGGAAAAATATCTACCACAATATATGTTTCCATATCATACGATCTCAGTTTTAATCATGATTATTTTACCCTGCCAGTTAAAACCAGCTCAAAAATAGAAACTGGTTTACCTTAACTTTTTATTAATATAATAATTATTTTTATATCAGTGATATACTAAATAAACTAACTGTCCACTCTGGGATATTGAACATACGTCGTTTACATGACATTACCCGGCCTAACTTCCGCTCTAGTGGAACAGGAAAAGAGGAATGTGAATGTTTTCCCCGGACGCTTCTTCTTGTTTTATGGCGGTGGGCAACCAAGGAGCATTACTGACTCCTACTGGTCCTACACACTTCTGCCATGTTTGATTGCAAAAATAAGTTCATAAATGTGATCGAACTGAAAATAATCACGACCACTAACTACGATTACGCTCTGCTGCAAGTTGTGTTTCCACAATAGGAGTTCTAGGAAGTTTCTGGCAGAAGGAAAAGTACCCATGAGACATGATGACCTGGTCTTCTTGACCTTTGTGTTAAAATTGGCCTTTTCTGGACTTTGCGGAGACATCAGCATATCGTGACTGCTTTGTCGATGAGTGATGTCACCGATCAACACGAGGGGACACTATCATTACGCTTCATGTAGGGCTGGGCGATTTATCGATATTTTTAAAATATCGATATAAGTTTTAAACAAGATACAAGATGACTTTATATATTTATATCAATATAACTGGCCAAACTGCTATGCTAGTGATTAGCCGCTATGTTAGCTCTAAGTGGTTTTTATGTGTATTCTCACAAGTTTGCTCAATCTGAGAGTCTCTGGGAAAATGTGCTGCTCTAAACTTTGCATTTGGCATCCTGGTTTATAATTATTTGGGGACGTTCAACACCATCAGAGTTCTGTTTTTCCGTCCTGCTTGTGCGGAGAGACGAGCCAAACCCCTCCCTCCCCTGTGTAATGAGGAAACAGTTACGGAAAGCCGGAGTGGCCAAATGACCTCAAACATATTGTAAGGGTTTGAATAGTAAACGAAAGGCGAGCTCAACGGGTGAGAAATGTTGTTCCGATTTTTTCCGCTCTGGTTAGCTATGCTAGTAAATACTATGTTACGAGCGATTCTGTTAAAAGTAAAGAGTTTGTAAGGCGTGGGTTACGGCGACAGTAATCCAAAAATAATACTCATAAAAGGGCAACCAGAGACTCTGAGTCATTACAGTATAATCCCTGATATGAGTCTATACTGTCAGATTCCAGCCATGTTTGCCCTGATTACTAATAACTCCACGGTGCGTGACCCACGTGACCTTCAGTAGATGCAATTACATCATCATAAATTTAGTTTAACATGAGAGATTTTTTTTTTCTCTGGACAAGAAATATACGATATGGGCCATCTTCAGATGAAATTTAAATAATTTTACATTAATTATAAATATAAACGTGCCTGTGGGACATTTGATACACCTGTAGCTCATGTCTGTCTGTCTGTCTGTCTGTCTGTCTGTCTGTGTCTGTCTGTCTGTCTGTGTCTGTGTGTGTGTGTGTGTGTGTGTGTGTGTGTGTGTGTGTGTGTGTGTGTGTGTGCGTGCGTGCGTGTGTGTGTGTGTTAGCAGACAGCTGTACCAGTGTTTCTAAAGCCCAGACTGGTAGAGAATAGGCACTATGGTTAAAATTTGACAAGAATCATTACATTTTTATGCATTTAATCTTCTGATTTACGTTTATAATTTCTCAAGACAGCTAAAAAGGAGGTAACTTGTAAATATTTTACAGGAGGAAAAATATCTAGATATATATCGTGTGCGTGTTTTGTTTGATTTGGTGATTGTGTTATGATGATGTAAATGACTCTGCTGTCTTATCTGCTATTTTGTTGTATAATCTGAGGACCCACTCGAAAATGAGATGACACATTTCAAGTGGTTTCTATCCTCATAAAATATAAGTTAAATAAATAAAATATCATATATCGGAATTCAGCAAAAAGATATTGAGATGTAAGTTTTGGTCCATATCGCCCAGTCCTAGTCTCAAGTCTATTTTTTATGCACTACTCTTCTAAAACATGTCAAACTCTGCAGTTTAGATCGGGACAGACAGGAAGTCAAAACACAAAGCAGTGTAAAGCATCAGGAAACTTTCTAAATAAAAGTCACATGCAGATAAACATGCATCAAATCCTGTGAGACCCCCATGATTTTTTAACAATTTTTTTCATTCACCTTTAGGTGTGAATGAAACAAATTTCAACAAATATTTTTTGTAAAATTTTATAATTTACAAATAATTTATTACACGTCCACTTCAGTGGACAGCGTGCATTCTGAACATGAAATATGTTGGCTTGGCTTACTGAAGTCCAAATGGAGAGGCTCACATGCAATAAAGTCTTCAACAGCTGTGCTTAATAGCAAAAATAAATAAATAACAATTTTGAGTACCTGTCCACTAGGGTTGTCACGGTAACCGGTATAGCGGTAAACCCCGGTAAAAAAGTTGACAATAAAAATAACCGTCCAGTTTTTAAAAAACTAAATTATCTCGGTGGGTTTACCGTGGCCGCGGTTTCGGCGCGGTGACCCTTACCAGCCACCGTCGCTTCAGCTGAAGTTCCCGCGGCGCGCACACGCACTTTTTAGTTTGCAACAGCACCAAAACTTTGAAGCTGAAATAACGGCCGAAGGAGGAGACGGCAGCGCCCAGGACATCCATCAGCCCTCAGAGAAGACTAAATCGGAAGTATGGGCATATTTGGGATTTCTGAAAAACGCTGAGGGACAGTTAATAGAAGACGGCTATCCCGTTTGCAGAACGTGCAGGAAACAAGCGTCTGCAGAAGGCAGCAACACTTCAAATCTAACAGCACATCTGCGTGACGATCACCCACGTCTCTACAGCCAGTGCAAGGTAAGTTAACATTAGCATTTTAGCTTAAATGCATGACGTGAGGACTTTTGGTTGAGGGAGAATGCAACGAGTCACTATATACTGCAGCCGCAGCGTCCTCTGCCAGCATTTAAACCGTGTCACGGACACCCTGTTGCTGGATGAAGCATCTTATTTGTTGATGATGAAGAGAAATATACAATTAGTTCCTTGTCATTGATTTGTTTACTTATTCAATGCCATTTATACTTGAACATTTGGATTTGATTACATAGTGTAGTAGTTATTTTAGTCAGTTGTTTAAAGTGGATATTTATTTTAAATACATATTTTTAAGGTTGACTTGTACAGCGCTCAAGTCAAGTGTGGACTGGAGTTTTAGATTTTCATTTTGATAATGAAGAAAACAAGTATATGAGAAAACAAGTGGTGTTTCTTTGATTTGTTTACATATTGTTTATGTTTTGAATGTTTGGATTTGTATAATTTAAACCTGCACTGACTACTGTAACATGTTCCAGAAAAATAAGCTATTTGTTCCTTTACTTGTGAAAAGTTGCACTTTTGCTAAGGCTTTGTGTTATTTTAGGTTTAATAAACACTGTTAAACCTTTTCAGAACTATTTCAGTTTGGGTAGAACAGGACTATCAATGCTTTCTGAACATATGCAACACCGTTTAAAAAATACCGCGATAATACCGAAAACCGTGATAATTTTGGTCACAATAACCGTGAGGTTACATTTTCATACCGTGACAACCCTACTGTCCACTGTAGTGACCATTATGCATCAAAGGGTTAAAAGGCACAACAAAGTAAATCTGTGATTCCAAAGAAGGATTTGCTCAATAACAATAATAATAATAATAATAACAATAATAATGGTTGATTTTTGTGATTGTTTGTAACCAAAATGCAAACTGAAATCCAAAATAGATGACTGCTCAGCCCATATAACCTAGGCTTTTTTAATCACTTGATTATGACTATGAATATCAGTGAGAACGAGCTGCATCCCTGCAGTCCAGACACAGCGGGAACCTGTTGTAAGGTAAAGACACTTTTGTCCACAGCAGACAAACTTGAACATTATCCCTGCTTTATTCACATGCTGCACGATTAACTCTGACCCACGCAGGCATCGTTTGGGTGTTTCCATTGGCAATAAATAGAAAAGGAGCTTTTCTCTGAAGAGTTTACTTTCCATGTTCCTCTTTATGTTTACGTACAAATCAAACTGAAGTACGTCTCAGCGACCAATGGTGATAATAGATCTTGAAAGCTCTACTAGGCAAATGAATGAATGTTACTACAAAAACACACAGGGAAACTGCAACTCCACAGGCTCTAGAATAAAGCAAATGCAGCGACAAAGTAGGTAAAAGCAATTATATGAGTTGAATTTAAAAGGAAAGCTGAACTAAATCACCTGAAAGAAATGAGGCATGCTTGGGAGTCTGGTTGTAGAAGAGCATCACTTCAAAATGGAAAAATCAGTATGCTGAACTAAATCTAGATGTTTGTTTTCCCTTCTATAAAACTTAAGTAAGAAGTGAGAGCAGCGTTGGGTTGGGGCGTGGGGTTAAATATGCAGGGCACCGTGGAATTTTAATCCCCTCCAGTCTTAACTGTAAAAGCCCCCCCGTCCTCCACTAGTTTCCACTTCTTGGCTGCATCCTATGACTGGCTTCATTGATTTGCCCTCTTGCCCCTTTAATTATTAACATATCAGCCCCTTTTGCTGATGTTCCTCATCATGTCATGTGTTTGCATTTAGCCCCCACACACAAAAGGAGCAGGCCTTAAATATCATGACACAAACACAGCCAGAGAAGAAGTGAAAGGCATAAAAGCCTCGTTCACAATGTTACAGGAGAATGTTTACCAGATCACTGCCGGCTGCTTGGATTTCACAGCCATAGGAGTCTCCGCTGAGGAAGCCTGGAAATAAACACAAGCCTGGCCTCGTTCAGCGGGGGGGCTGGACTCCTGGGATGATTACACCTCCTTATTGTTATGAATTACCTACAAGTATTTCCTAAACGAAGACTATGTTTACCCAGCGGACTGGTGATACTGTGTGTGCCAGAAGAATGCGTGGCCAAAAGTTTCACTGCTACTTCCCTCTGACTTAATCAGCTGTAGTACTAAAAAAAAGCACTGGCATTGATTTATTTAGTAAATGATTTAAATGTAGCTAGCCTTCTTTCTGAAAGGACAATTAAATGGTTATTGACTTTATCTTGGGCTGCACGATATTAGTAAAACTTGTGATGCACCATAACAGTGATTACGATATGACTTGCAATAAATACATAAATACTTAACTCAAGAACAAAAAAAGATCAAAACATTATAGAAAATGAGAAAAGCATAAATTGTTAACAAAAGATGTGAGGAAAGGAAAAAAGAAAAAGTCATCAGTGGATCCCGGGAAAAGCAGAACCGGCAGAAGCTAACTCAGGTGTTTGCTAGCCATTTAAATTAAGTGCTATCTGCCCTAAGGGGCGGGCATCTAACCTATAATAACTCACCCGATTGGCCAAATGGGTGAAGGGCTCTATTTGATTTGTCAAAAACTTCACGCTTATGTTTGATTGACAAAATGCATAATGTGTAGCAAACATTTGAGCTGACCATTCATTGCCGGGGGGTGGGGGGGGGGGGGGGTTCTGTTCTTTGCGATATGCATATGCCTATATCGTGATACATTTGTAATGTATTGTGCAGCACTAATTTCATCCCATAACCTGTTGTTTGAAATAAAATTTAAGAACAATTTTTGCTTAAAATCATAACTAATTGTTTGTACTGAAATGTTTTCCCATTTGTGTTTACCTTTATATTAACTTTTCCACCTTAAAAGTGTAGAGACTTAAGCTGTTTTTTTAATCCATGGAGTGACCATCTCCCCTATTTAGGAACTGACTTCCTTTGATGTAATAACCATGTAGTTAACGTGTAATAAACATTTAATAAAGATGACTGAGATGTTTCACAGCAAAACATCTTAAGACTACCTCGGAACTGCTTGATGCTCACGTTGCTATCTTAAAACATAACAATTTTAGCAGTTTTAAAAACAAACGTTAACTTTTCCGTCAGAAGCCAGTTTTGTAACCCAGTGCCATTTAACCCTTTGATGCATGAATTATGAAATCTTCAACCATGATTTTTTAACAGCTTTTTCATTCATATTTGGGTGTGAATGAAACAAATTTCAACAAATATTTTTTGTAAAATTTTATAATTTACAAATAATTTATTACATATCCACTTCAGTGGACAGCGTGCGTTCTGAACATGAAATATGTTGGCTTGGCTTACTGAAGTCCAAATGGAGGGGCTCAAATGCAATAAAGTCTTCAACAGCTGTGCTTAATAGCAAAAACAAATAAATAACAATTTTGAGTAACTGTCCACTGTAGCGACCGTTATGCATCAAAGGGTTAATAACATGATATTAAAAGTTAAAAATAATAAACAGTTGCCTATATTCAGTTTCTGTTTCTTAAAAAAGGTGATCCAAGCTTCGCTACTTGATGCTAACGTTGCTAGCTTAAGAATGCCGGGCTCTATGCTAGCACTTGGGAACTTTAGTAGCTCCCCTGGAGAGCTGCTGGTCCCCACTTGTGACCCACAACTGTCCTCTGAGGTTAAGAAGAGGCCTGGAGGGCAAAACTCACCGTTGATTCCTTTGTTTGGGACGTCGTTAACGTTTAAGCCTTTGGAGGTGAAAGCAGCACGAACTTCGTTACAGTTTTTTAACTTTTGCTCCGCAGCCGCGGACAGCACAACCAGCGTGGAAACACACAGCAGCAGAAGCGTCTTCATCTTTGTTTTCATAGGAAAAAATTAAATTTAATAATAATAATAAAAGAGCAGCCGCTCAGGTGCGAGTAGCTAAAACACTAGTGAGTTTGAGTCCCACGAAGAAGCAGCGCTGATTTCTCCCGGACTCCATTCACAGCAGCTCCGAGGCCAGCTCCAAACTACCCGGTCCGACGGGGAAAAGTTCAAATAAAAACACCGAAAATACGCCTAAAGCAGGCTCAAATGTCCTCTAGAAAAGCTGCAGTCTTGGGAAAAATGTCAAGTTCCAGACTCGACAAACGAAGAAAAAACGTAAAAAAAAACTGCGGTTTAAAAAACTTTCTCTCAAACTGAGGCGACAGTCTCAGCCACACAAGCGAATTTCACCGAAAGTAAAAAAAATAAAATAAAATAAACACGGGATGAGAGACACGACTACAGAAAGTTGCCTGGACAAAGTTGGGTCTATAGTCGTCCGTTTATTTTCTTCCTCTCCAAACTTGAAGGCTCCGTGGCTTGTGCGGCTCCGGGACGGGGCGCTGGGCTGCTCGCTACTCCTACTGGGATCCAGATGCGAGCCAAATGCCCCGGTGGACACCCAGGAGCGAGAGCGAGTTCCGGGGACAAAGAGCTGGAGACCGGGAACACCAGGGCTGGAGCAGGAGCGTCCAGAACCTGGATCTGCTCAGGTTTCTGGCTTTACGACGACAAGAGACAGACTGGTGTCGAAAATCAGGACTGGAGCTGAGGGTGGAGCCACACAACAGCAGGCCCGGGCTGATTACTGACCCAAAAGTACAAAATCACATACATAAGAGTCAAGCTGAAGACCCCAGAGTCACAACTATCTCTCATTTATAGTGTGAGCTGTGGAAAGAGAGTGCTCTCCTATTGTTTCTGTGGAGATCACACAAGTTACAACAATATTTGAAGCAAAAAGACACTTCTTTGAATGCCTATAGAATGGAAATACCCATCATTTTCCCACAGCGGGGATATGTGTTTGTACTAGCAGCAAAAACATAGCAGATGCTACCACAGTGGCATGGCTGCAAATGTCCCTTATTGTGATGTCACAATAAGGAAAACCAAAATAAACCCACCTCCACCTGTCGACACTCAGCTAGGCGTCTGCTCTTAATGTGGAGGAGCAGCAGCTCTACTCCAAGTTCCTCCCAGATTTCTGAGCTTTTACCCTCATAGCAGCCAGTCATGGGATGAGTGGGCATGGCCAGCAGCAACTGGTTTTATTTAATTGACAGAACCCTGAAACAACTCGTTCTGTAAGGCACAGAAGCTGGTGATATGATCTTTTGTGAGGCTGAATTTATGCAAATAATCTAATGAAAATGTTTTTTTATTGACATTATATATAACCTTTAATATATATTGAATATTTTTCATGGAAAGTTTTAAATAGCACCACAATACCCCTCACAGGGGTACAGTTCCCTGAACAGCCTTGGTTTGGAGAAATAGATTTTATACCCTAAAGTTCTCAGTCCTAGTTCCGGAGAGCCGGTATCCAGCACGTTTTAGTTTTAACCCTGTTTCAACACACTTGATCGCAATCAGCAGATAATTAACAGGCTTCTGCAGAGCTGGATGAGCTGCTGAACAGATGATTCAACCATTATGTGCTGAGTACCAGCCGTCCAGGACCAGGATTGAAAACCCCTGCCCAAAAGGACTGATGCTAATGACTAGTCTGAGTGCAGCCAAGAACTAGATGTATTGCTGTAGAACACCCCTAATTATGTACATTTTTTAGCATGTCGTGTACTTTTATTTTATAAACATTTACAATGCCAATAGTTATTAATGAGCAAAATATTACAGACAGCAGGAAGATGGAGAGAGAACTTCCTGTACGTGTACAGCGGAGGTCTATCAGGAACATATTACAACCTCAGTTTAAGCTTTGGTGTGGAATCAAAACGTATGGTGCAATAAAGAATTAGAGGATAACATTTGTTGACACTGCTGAAAAATAATATGTTGTATCCTTTATTTCTATTCGCTGGTGAAAGTTCTCAGTCATCCAGGTCATGGCTATCCAAAGAGGTTCAAATGGAGGCAACTGGACTTCTTTGCTTTCTTGAAGACATTTCGCTTCTCATCTGAGGAGCTTTGTCAAGTCTGACAGGAATTTGGGAGAGTCGAGTTTATAAACTGTAGCTGTCTGTTGTTGCTGAAACCACCTTTGAACATCCTTCCATCCATCCATCCATCCATTCATCCATTTTCATCTGCTTATCCAGAGTCTGGTCACGGAGGCAGCAGCCTGAGGCAAGAGGCCCAGACTTCCCTCTCCCCAGCCACTTGGGCCAGCTCTTCCGGGAGAATCCCAAGGCGTTCCCTGGCCAGCTGAGAGACATAGTCCCTCCACCGTGTCCTGGGTCTCTCTTTAGGGCTCCTCCCAGTTGGAAGAGCCCGGAAAACCTCACCAGGGAGGCATCCAGGAGGCTTCCTGACCAGATGCCCGAGCCACCTCAACTGGCTCCTCTGGATGTGGAGGAGCAGCAAATCTACTCCAAGCCCCTCCCGGACGACTGAGCTTCTCACCCTATCTCTAAGGGAGAGCCCAGCCACTCTTCGGATAAAACTCATTTCGGCCTCTCGTATCAGCGATCTCGTTCTTTCTGTCACTACCCAAAGCTCATGACCACAGATGACGGTAGGAACGTAGATCGACGGTAGAACTTCGTCTTCTGACTCAGCTCTCTCTTCACCACGACAGACCGGTACAACGCCCGCATCACTGCAGATGCAGCGCCAATCCGTCTATCGATCTCACGCTCCAGTTTTTCCTCTCTCATGAACAAGACCCCGAGGTACTTAAACTCCTCCACTTGGGGCAGGACCTCCCCCCTGACTCGGAGAAGCCACCCTACCCATTTTACTCTATGAACACCCCATCCTCCCTAACGCCTCATGAGTTGTTTATGTCGTTATGTTCTATTGTGTTTATTTCTATTATTGTCACTTTGACACCTAGATAACTGTAACTGCTTTCTTCAGAATAAAATGCGTTACATGTAAAAATAGGCTTTTTAAAAATGTTTTAGTCAACCTGAGATGAGAACTGTTATTACCTTTACGAAGGAACACACTCAAAAAATGGCTGAAATTGTCTCTCTAAGTCTCTTTTGATTCCATGTTGGTAACCATAACAGGTTCTTGTAGTCGTGAACCTCATAATTTATTCACCAAACGGTTTGAAAGGAGCGGACTATTCCTGCGTCGTGTTTTCCTGCCCGGTATATCAGCGCTAGTTTAAACCTCGTGGATCAGGACCTGACAAGTGTTTTGGCAACCACAGAGTAAAAAAAAGAGACAGGCCTGTTCCTTACACAAACACGGGTCAGCCTGTGTCCTGTTACCAGCCGGCCAGTTGTGTCTCCACTCTGCAGCTGCTTGTCACGCTGGTAGCAGCAAAGTACAGTAAACAGACTGCTGAGGGAGAAACGTTGACGTGTGGAGGTCTAAACAGCCAAGTGTACGTTTGTCCATGTGTGAACATCCTTCTGTAGGTGTTTGTTAGAACGACACATACCAAAGCACGATTCTTCCAGTGACCTTTGCCCCATTTGCGACGCGGGTAGACAAACCAGATAAATTTGAGTTAAATAGCACGTGGACACCGTGGATGGCCGTAATCTAGCGCACCCCGATCCACTGTAATCACATTCATCATCCATCTTCATGAAAAGCTGCAAATATTTGGAAAGGTTCTGCAGAATATGGAGAAGATCATTTTATAAGGTGCACAAACAGTCGAACAAGCAGGGTAGAAGTGGTAATGAGACTTTTTACCCCCTGCATTTAAACATTCCTGGATTGTGTGCATGTGTGTGTATGTGAGTGTGTGTGTGTGTTCATGTCCGTTGGTCTGGGGGGGGGTAGCAGCACTCAGCAAAATGACATTCCTTCTTTTGTGTCCACATTCCTGAGGCGGCTCCATTCATTCTGTGTGACTGCTGCTGCTGAGGAGGAGGAGGATGCTGGAGCAGAGCACATGGGAGAGCGTGGGCCCGGCACTCCTCTCAACAGGCCAACAAAGGCTAAGAAAATGGTTTAGCGCCATGGTAATTAGACACGAATGAGCTTTGAACGACGTGACATGTCTCAGGCTTTTTCTCTGTGCAGGAGGAATTTTCAGCGTCCAGCCCGGTTAAATAAATCGGACCTGACCGGGAGGAGGGCGGGCGGCGGAGTTTGTGCACGCTTAAGCCCCTGGATTGCAAAGTTATTTCAATTTACATGCACTGTTTGATGACCCCGGTGGTACCCAAGCCCAAATTTCTTTGTGTGATTGTTACATTTTGCTGAAATACATATTCATCAGTCCAGCTGAAGCCACACTGCTCCTCCTAGTCAGCTGTTCTAACTGCTCCTGCTGACTAACTACCCCTCCGACCTTAACTCTGGGTTGCTTCAACCAATATTTCCTTAAGAAAACATGTGCGCTCTGCATTTCAATAGGTCTATTTGCCCATTCTCAAGCCTGCATTAGCATTCAGAGTGTACCCCCCCCAGGGCTGGCTGCTGCCTCCCCACAGCCAGCTTTTGCTCATCTCCTAATAATCTGCTGCAGTTTTCCATCGTAAAGGCTGCGACCTAGATCAGGAGAGGAAAAGCACCGCTGGGTGATAATGGAGTTTTTGTCTGCCAGGTGAGAAAAGTTGCAGCAGGATTTTGCAGAGATGGAGACGTGTGAAGCTGTGACAGCAGATAAGCCTTTAAAACTGCACCAAAACACAAACAGGTAGCACAATTAGCACCAATTAACTGATAGATGTTAACCGATTAGGGTGAGCCTGGGGGGAAACCGATCAGACTCAAACAGTTAGAGGAGATCTCCCTCCCAGAGCGCTCCATCGTCCCTCAGGTGAAGTGAGCACATGTCCAGAGAAAGTTCCAGCTTTGAAATCAGTCGGGGTGAAAAAGCACAAAGTTGCAGGAATTCCTGTGTCCTCCTCTTGACATCTCCAGTGCGATAATCATTTTCTCTGCATCCATTCATGGAGAATTCCCTCTGGATCAGTCAAATCAGGGACATTCACTGTCATGTGATTTGTCATTTCTCACTTTCTTCAGCCTCTTTTCATCTTTTGCCACGGATCAAATGGTTTCTACCCGTTTCAAACTCATAAAACATTTAGCCTGAGAGTCAAACCTTATATTCTACAATCGTCTCTTTAGGCTGCTTTTTTCGCTCTGCTCATATTTGAGAGAACCTGGCCTCAAAATTAAGATCCACTTTTTGTCTGGGACTGAATTCAGCCCAACACACAGCTAACACCTTGGTAGTCCTCACTCCTGGTCCTGCAGGGCTGGTATGCAGCATGTTTTAGTTTTAAACCTGCTTCCACCACACACCTGATTTCAATCAGCAGGGGATTAACAGGCCTCTGCAGAGCCTGATGAGCTGCTGCACAGGTGAACCATCCACTGAATCAGACGTGTTGGAGCAGAGAAACAAGAAAAACATGCTGGACACCGGCCCTCCAGGACCAGGAGTGAGTACCACGGGTGTACGTGTTAATAATTCAGCACTGAAAGAGTCATTCAGGTCCTCTGAAGTGTGTTAATATAGTATCTCACCTGGTTTATCCGGCTCTATGAGCAACCTCACTTTGGAGAAATGGAGATGAGTTCTGATTGGTTTGAGAAGCTAACAGCTAGTCGGAGCATTCTCTGTTCAAAAGCTGGTTCCTGCGGTCTAAAAATCTCTTTACTATCTGAAATTCCACAGTGACAGTCACAAAGAGTCTTGAGTTTGTTGTGACTCTTCTTGCCCTTGGCCTGTCCGATTTCCTGCCTGATTTGTTCTCCGTCTGCGTAGTTACGGAGACACACAATGCCGTGATGCGTTGACGCAGGGGCTCTGCAAAAGGTGACAGAGACATGCCCTATTTTAAAACTGTCAGTGAAAAAAAAAACAGCGACTGCAAGCATGTGATTGGTCAGGACATCACTTCCTTTAACCACCCCCTGTCCTATCAGGTGACCCCTCCAGGACAGGGGGTGGTTAAACATAGTTGATAGTTTATCCCTTGGCAGGAGTGAAGTGGTGCACGCCTATAAAAAAGCACCTGAGGCCCATCTGACCCCATTAACGATGCTGGAGGGTTAAATTCATGAACACCACCATTTCCCCTAAAAAAGATCTCTAAAAAGATAAATGCAGAAGAGATCTGGCAGCAGACACGGAGCAGATTGGAGAGCATCTCGCTGAAAAAGTCTAGTGATGTGACGTTCACGAACGAATCGAATCTTTTGAACGGGTTTTCAAAGTCAATGATGAGAGCCGAGTTCCTGTAGAGAGCCGTTCATCTTAACAAACCTCCCCGGACGTCAGTCAGACTCACCCGCTCAACCCCCCCCCCCCCCCCCCACCCCACCCCCCCCCGCTCCCTTGGCTTCACTTCGTTCAAAGGAGCCAGTCTTTTGAACGGCTCTTTGAGGTAAACGACCCACTAATGAACAGCTCCCATGAAAGAGCCATAAATCCCATCACAAAAAAAGTCCAAGGAAGTTTGGGACCAACCACTGAGAACGCTCTGTCGCCGCGAGTAATGGGCTCGACACACGGGAGGCGACATCGCCTCTCCTCCATTCATTTTCAATGAGACAAGCGCGACAAAGCGATAATCGCGGGTCTCTCTCCTACTAAGCGAAACACGAAAAACGTGCGTGTGAAATTTTGCGCTCGTGCACGTGTCGTGCACAGGCGACCCAGCGACGCGATCCCAGAAAGTTGAAACATTTTCAACTTTTCATCGCTGTCGCTTGGACGAGGACCAATCAACGGAGGTTTCGTTCACTGACCAATGAGCGGACAGGATGCTCCTCCGAGCAAACATGGAGGAGAAGTTGATTATTATTATGTTTTATAGTAAAATCAGAAGTAAGATTTCACATAACTCTAGCAGCACCTTGTGAAACATCATATCTACCACTTTATTAACTCTGAACCGCTTAAATAACCTTAATTCCCTCCAACCTGACACAGCCAATCAAAACAACGGAAGTTTGGATTTCGCCATGGAACAGAACGCGTAGACGGCTTTACCGCTGGCCGCTGCCGCGGGTCGCCTCCCGTGTGTCGAGCCCCTTATGGCGGGTTTTTGGAACTGTTAAAAGAGCATGAGAGCCGGACCTCGTGGTTCTGGCCGGGACGTAAGCGGACAGCAGCTCAGAGATGTAAACTTGGGCCAGGCCATGAAGGGATTTAAAAACCAAAAGTAAAATTTTCAAATGGATCCTGTAGGAGACAGGAAGCTAGTGGAGAGAGGCCAGAACCGGGGTTATGTGATCTCACTTGCTGGTTCCAGTCAGCAAGCAGGCCGTTGCCTTTTGGACCAGCTGAAGTCGGTGTGGGGAGGACTGGTCCAGGCCAGAATACAGGGAGTTGCAGTAGTCCAATCGGCAGGACACGAACAGGTGGATGACATGTTCGAGGACATTAGCAGGAAGGTATGGCTTCACCTTCGCTATCTGCCTTAAATGATAAAAGCCTGATTGGACCACTGCACTCACCTGTCTGTAAAGATTACAAGAACCG
>NC_091741.1:29192330-29254830 GCF_043380555.1 Nothobranchius furzeri | reverse complement strand
AACCAGTACAGATTGTTTTAATTTCCTTTTAGGTTTTCAACACTGTCAAAGCTTAATGGAGGTCTGAATAAAAATAAGCACAACCTCTAAATGACAGAAAAGTATCCAGTGTTTCAAAAGCAGAAAAATAGCAGGTCCACACACTCAAAAGATCAGATTACACTTATGATGCCTTTTGAAAGTACTAGCCATATTGTTGGAGGTGCTAACCCCCCCCCCCCCCCCCCCAAAAAAAAGAAAGAAAAGTATTTGTTCAAGAAAGGAGTGAAAAAATACTCTGATGAGGATTATTTCATGTCCTGCACGACAATAATTTAATTCTGCTGAATTAAATCTATTTATAAATCGCCAAATCACAAGAGTCGTCTCAAGGCACTTCACAAAAGAGCATTGCAACTTACTTATCAGTACATTAACCCTCCCACTGTCCTAATGGGTGACCCAGCGAGGAAAGTTGACCATTGAGCAGGGTTGATGGTTTATCCCTCGGGTCCATGTGGCAGGGGTGAGGAGTGAGCACCACCTCCCCCCTGACCTCAAGGGATGAACCATCAACCCTGCTCAATGGCCAACTGTTCTCGTGGGGTCACCCATAAAGACCGTGGAAGGGTAATGTTCAGATCATTAGTTAAAGTTTCCTACGTAAGGAAACCCAGCAGATTACATCAAGCCACCGACTAGTGTCAGAGACTTTACAGCAATCCTCAGACTAAGCAAGCATGCGGTGATAGTGGAGAGGAAAACTCCCTTTTAACAGGAAGAAACCTCCAACAGAAGGTGGATCAGTGTGAGCAGCCGTCTGTCGTGACTCACTGGGAGCTTGACGAGACGAAGCAGACACACTAAAAAAGAATTAAAAAATGCACTAGTTGTAGTACTTTCTACATTAAAGGGATACTAGGCAGTTTTTGGCTTGTTTTTAGCACCCCCTAGTGTCCATTAGTGAAAGCAAAATCTAAACTTATCTCCTCGATATGCGTTCATCTTTTTAACACCTTAATCTAACAGCTGAAACATCTCCCAAGCCTTCATTAGTGTCTACAAGAGCGGTTCATCACTAAATCAAACAAATCAGCTGTGCTTGTGATCAAAAACATGCAGAAAACGTGTTGGAAGCAGGCTGCAGCGCCAGGCATGTCAGCTCCACTTTATTAAGTCCCACGGGGACTGGACCGGCACTCTGAAGTTGCAAGTGTGTAATCTGGCCACAGAGGGCAGTGGGGGGTCAATACCTTTTAATGTGTCATTTTAGCACATACTGGCTCAAGAAAATTATTTTAAAATATGAAAATGTTGCATAGTACGCCTTCAAAGAAAGTAAAAAGAGGGAGAATAAAATGCCAGTCCGTGGTATGTGTGACATTTTGAAAAATTCATTTCACTTTCAGGTCAAAGTTGACATTTTTTTTAACATATTCTCAAAATCGTTGCAAAACAGTCTAAACTATAAGCTGAAGGGTAGATACGTAGTATGATTACATTGCAGTGGTTTGTTAAATTTCACATCTATTGAATGCGATCAGTGAGTTCGCACCTCCAACAACATGGCGTTGTCATGGCAACTGATCAAGTCCCATTTACAATTAAAAACCTCCAATTTAGGAACCATTTAAAGCTTTTTTTTTTTCTCCAGTTATGCCATTTGTTATTTTTAATGGACTATCCAGAGGAGAGGAGTAGTTGAAAGGGAGATTAAAGGAACAGTGCATCTTTATTAGGAGATTCCCATTATTTTAAAGGTCCAACGCTGGCGAGAAATCTCTCAGTCATGAAAGGGGAATGGCAGCAGTCTTCCAGCTTGTTCTTTCAGGGCAATAAGTCAGAAAAGACAGAGTGGGATCACTTTAAAAAGAGGTCTGGTGTGATTTACACATGTATTTACATGTTCTTCAATAAACTAAAGGTCTGGGGCTCCAGTGTTTTACTGCTGTACAGACAAAAGTGGTCAAATGAGCACGGTGGACACAGACCGGTGTTTTACCGAGTGTGCTTTCACAGGTTTTTAGAACATCTGCTGATTTTGAATAAATAAAATCAAGTTCTAGTAAGAGACCGATGAAGGGAAATGTTACGTTTTTCGTTCGTGGTTCTTTTGACGGGCTACAGAAATTTAAAATTAGGATCAAGGAGTCCAAAAAAATGTTCATTGCTCTGCACAGCACGGAGTTTGGGTTTGGGAAGTACACGGGTCAGTGGTGCCAAAGCTGGAACAGAGCGAACGTCGTAGGCAGAACTGGAGCCAAGCAGCCTGTCCACAGCGGAGCTGCAGGTGAGGCTACACCTCCCACCCCGGCCGTGGCCAGCCGAGGGGTCAGAAGCTGCTCCTGGAAGGTGAAGTCCTCCATTGCCAGGTTGTCAGAAAGATCTGAGAGGGAGACGGCGGAGATGGGTGGAAGTTAAGGTGGGGGATGACAAATGTGAGAGAAGCAGGGAAAAGGAGGAAGGCGATTAAAATAAACACAGAAAAAAGCAGAAAAACACATGTCTGTGGTGCTGTTGTATGATGTCTTAAACAGCTGTAAAAACAACGTTACATCGGGAGAAACCAGAGCGTCTCATATAACCAGATGTGGCATGTTTTTTGTTGTAGACACATGCTGAACCACACACACATATTTTCTACTCAGTGTGAGTGTTGAGATGTGGATTTACACGGTCATTTACTGAAAACAGAAAATAAAAATAAAAAACACAGAGGCTGCATGAAGTCATGTCTCAGAATATGGTACCAACAGAATCACTGACTGATGTGTGCCATCTGCTGAAACATGACAAACAGAGATTTTCTGTTGGTAAATCACATAACTTTGAATTAAAGTTACAACATTTGTGTCAGGGTACTCTTAACTAGGCTCTAACTTCTGACTTTTCTTTAGAGGCTGAAATAATTAAGAAAAAACCTCAAGGCTATAAAATGTGTCCAGCTTTATTGGTCTATCTGTGAGGATAGCAATCAGACAAACTAGAGCCAATCTAGCTTAAAGGGGACCCATTTCACCTATTTATAACCACTTATTACTGTTCTGTGGTTAAACAAAGTTCTTTGCACAAAATCCCTCTCACATAAAGCTATTTCTGTTTAATTTTTTGATAGTTTCAGTACCTTCCAGAATGAGTCATTTCAGGTTTGTGTCACTTTAAGAAAACAAGCTGTTGCTGGCCACGCCTACTCATCTCCTGATTGGCTGCTAAGAGGTGAAGAGCTTGGATATCCAGGAGGAGTTTAGATTAGAGCTGGAGTGTTTTTCAATGTCAAGGCGCCAAGGGAGGATACTGTCCTTTCTTGGTCAAAAAAACGGGTACATGGAACAGACTTACCTCACATGACTGCGGCTGTGGCTGACCGGAGGCCGCCTTTTAATTACGCGCACGGTTTACGTCCCACCCATAACATTTCAATATAAATACATAATAGGTCTTTTACTGTTTCCGAGGCGAGGTTGCTTGACATTGCTTGTTTTCACAAAACAATGCTGTCAATTTGCCGCAACGCCGTGGCAGCATCAGAGAGCCTTAGGTCATTTATAAGTGTTCCTCCAGTGTCAGCAGGTGGGGGGTGGGGTGGGGGGGTGGGGGTGGGGGGGTCATATGCTAATTTACATCATTTTTTTAGAAGCACCTGATCCCTGAAACCAAACTCTACCAGAACACGGATGGATGTTTCCATTCATGTTTGGAATGATTACAGAGGCAGTCGAGAGCCATGTGGTGATAAAAAAGGACACAAACGCAGTTTGAACGTTCTGTTGCTAATTGTCTTCACCCAGAGGGAGACTTGGGCTACACTCACACTGCAGTCCTTAATGCTCCGTTTGGATTGTTTGCACAGAAATCACTGGGATGAAAATCTAATTAAACACAACATTATGGTTCAGGTTGACGTCTCTTTGAAAACCGTTTAATATGTCTGATTCAGATCCTCTCATTAGGCGAAAAACCAGAATTGGTTATTTAGCTCAGAGATGCTGAACTTCGGTATTTAGCCTAGCATGTGCGGCAGTCAAGCTAGCGCTCTGCATCTTGATATTACACCAACACTGATGCTAGTAGCATGCTAATACATGCTTACAGGTAAAATAAATCAACCTTTCTGGAAAAATATGTTTTTGTCATTGGTCTTTAGCTATATGGAGACTGTTATTTAGTTAGCTTTAGCTTTAGTGGGTGCGTTTCACTTTTACCAATAAAAGTGACAATAACTAAGCTCTTCGCCAAAGTTGATTCGTTTTAATATATTTTAAAGGTAACTATGAACGAAATGTACGCAAGGCTTTAACTATTTGAAAACAAAGTATTTATACATTTAAAATGAAGAATCGATGGAGTGATGCATACAGACGCACGGCACATGTCAGCACCAAGCCCCCACAATGCGGCTCAAAAATTGAGGCCAAACAGGAAATACCAAAAATTGCAGTTCCACCCTCATCCACTAGGGGCTGGTGTCAGAAACGAGCAAATCCTCATTGACCCCATGTTAAAAATACCAATTTCACAGCAGAAATAAACATGTTTACAGCCTGGTACCAAAACATGTTTTTGGTTTAAATGATCTAGTTTACACTCATGACAACTCTGAGGGGGGTGAATGTTTTTCTCACTCTTCTGTTTAAGTGTATTAAAAGCCTAAAATTCTGTATAATTAATGAGCATCAGACCCACGTGACCACAGAGCTAGCTCCGTGGAAAGGCCTCAGTAGAGCCTCGGTATGGCCTGGAAACTGTTCCGGGATTTTGAGTCTCTGTGTTTGTGTATTCTTGTTTGGATATTTTTTGTGCAATTGTTGGACAAAATGACTTGCTGTGGCATTAATTGCACTAAAAGAGCATCCAAGGAGTCTCCACTTCATTTATTTCGGTAAGTAAAATTATATTTATGTATTTTAGGTCACTGCTGAGCTGAGCTTAGATTTTAACATGTACTGTTTAACCATGAAATTTAAATGTAATAGGGTAAAACCCAGTGCATTTAACACAATGCTGCACTTTAGAAAATGGGTTGAAATATAACATGTTGGTGGAGCTGGGTTCCCACTATCGGCTTGTGGAGCTCTTCTCCCCTCCCCGCAGCTCGGCGCATCTCTGTCTGATCGCGGCTTCTGTCTGCTGCGCGGGCTGCCGGTGTTGTGCCAAAGTAGATACCCCCGTCAAAAATTGTTTCCCCCATTCATGGGAGCGATACTATAATACTGTATAACCAGACGTGATCATGGAAACACGTCGCTCTCCGGTGAATTTACACTCGGTTTACACTTTGTTTTTGTTGGCGTTGCTATCACGAAATAGTTTATTTGCAAAATCAATCACAGTATAACCAATAACTACAGTAACGTTGCAGAGGGTTTCTTCACAGCAAAAATTAAGGAGGGATACAGATTTTATCAGGCTGTGTGGCCTCGGCTGCCAAAATGTGTGCCCCCCCCCCCCCCCCCCCCCCAATCAATAATGCACATTGGCGTTGCTATCACGAAATAGTTTATTTGCAAAATAAGTCACAGTATAACTAATAACTACAGAAACTTTGGAGAACATTTTCTTTTTTTAGACTTCTTAATTTAACGTTTAATGTTCTCCAAAGTTTCTGTAGTTATTAGTTATACTGTGACTTATTTTGCAAATAAACTATTTCGTGATAGCAACGCCAACAAAAACAAAGTGTAAACCGAGGGGAAACAATTTTTGACGAGGGTAACTACTTTGGCACAACACCGGCTTGTGGTTCTCCCCTCCCCGCAGCTCGGCGCAGCTCGGCGCATCTCTGTCTGATTGCGGCTTCTGTCTGCTGCGCGGGCTGACGGCTTTCAGCAGCTTTCGGGAGACCTCTGTGTTCCACCCGGTTTTACCCAGCGGTCAGCCCGGCGTATCTCTGACTCAGAAGCTCTGGTGTGGTGCACAGTTAACTCCAGTTGTAGCTAGGTTGCTACCTCCGTTAGCTTAGCTCCCACCTCCGCGTTAGCTTTGGGTTAGCTTCAGGTTAGCTTGTAGCTAGTTCGACCGGGTGTCGTCATTTGATCCCAGCCTTACAGCCCCACCCTCAGCTCCACCTCTCTTCCCTTTTGTGGAATTGTCTGGGCTTGACGGAACCTGTGACACGGTCAAAATGGCGGTGGTGGCCACCTCCCATTTAGCCTCAAAAATGTGTTATTGGAGTCTATGGAAATGAATTGTCCAGTATATATGACGATGTTCAGCACGGTGCTGCTATCCATTTAAAGATTAACTCTTGCAGTTAGCATTAAAGATGGCGTGGGTGAAAATGCCGCATGTGAAATAGTTGTACTCACTAGCTCCTAAAAGCAGACACATATCTCGACTTTGGACTCCTGTCCTGCAGCAAATTAGCTAATATTTGAGGGGTGAAAAAAGTTTTAGAGTCCAGCAAGGGCGTCAGTTTGTTTTCAGAATTGCTGGGGACAATAACCATACACTTGAGCGGGGTTTAAAAATTGCTGGGGACAATAAAGTTGGCTAGCACAGGGGTCGGCGGCTCTGGAGCCGCATGCGGCTCTTCCATCCATCTGATGCGGCTCTCTGTGCTTGTAAAATAATGAATGGATATTTAAATAAAATGCTTAATATTTTACTGCATTAATTTTACATCTGTATGCCAATTCTAAATGGAAAGATTGTCTGCATAAACCTGAACAGGTCCAACCCGGTCTTACTGTGAGACCGGGTTGACGCGTCACGCTTGTGCGTAATCATATGCGCTTCCTGAGCTGGAGGATGTCAGATTCTGGGATTCTCCTCAGACGGCTCCTGGATGCATCGCCACATTGGAGACAGGAACAAGCACTATTCAGCCAAAGTTTCATAATCAGGTGTGGCAGTGTGTGTCCTGTCACAGTGTCCCGATAGATCATGCGCCCTGGCTACTTGGCCAAGGGGTTGTCCCTTTGGATGACTGGTTAGAGCGTATGACTCTCACCCGGGAGTCTGGGGATCGAATCCCGCCCGGGTCCTCGTTTCTCCACCTTGCCACATATTGACGGATAAACTGAAGGATGTTGGTTGTTTTGAAAGAATTACCCCGAAGCACACTGATGCGCATGGATGAGCTGACTTTTTAATCGTTAACGCACATCGCAGAGGTAACTTGATTCCCATCAGAACATCAGAGCTTTATACTGGACACTGTGTTCAGCGCGGCTCGGAGCGCCCACGGTGGACAGTGGGCTGAAGATCTGAGGGGTTCGCAGCGCAGCGCAGAACCACGGTGCATGCGATAAGATTTCCTCCCACTGAAGCGGTCTGGAAACCCGGTCTCTCTGAGGGATGTGTCACTTGGAAAAATGTTCTTTTTATGAAATTATGAAACTTTGGCTGAACAGCGCTTGTTCCCATCTCTAATATGGAGACGCATGACGCGTAGAGACATTTGATCACGCACAAAGTTTATGTGGAGCAGAAGCGGTCGGGCCACGGCAGGTGAAATGTTCCTAGCCTACATGAAGTGAAACTGTTTAATTGTAACATTAATATGTTTCTGGACACGCTGGTCTGGTTGGTTAGACCAGTGTTTGAAGTGGAAAACACACACACACACACACACACACACACACACACACACACACGGGTTACGTGTTTAATTGATGATCAGGCTGCTGTAAAATGTCATCTCCATCCACATCCAGACAGAATTATCCTCTATTCTTTCTCTAGTTGCTCTGCTCTTGTCTGGGCTGACGTAGCTGACGGTGCGCGCGGCGCGCCTAACTAGCGGCTGATGCACATTTTACGCATTTGGAGAGGTGGGCTGGATGCTTTGTTTTACTGGAAGATGGTCCACTTAACGCACGGGTGTAGACTACATATTAATGACAAATGAATGAAAATTAAATTGTGAGTTTTTACTTCATATTTTATAAATAAAAATGACGGGGGAACACATTTATGACGTCTTTTTAAACTAAATGTCCATAGCGCGACCTGCCTGCTTCACTTAAGTCACTGCTTATTAAGGTCCGTCCAGAATTACTGTGGCCCAAACCTCTGCAAATTGTTGTTCTTCGCTTTATCAAACTCAGACTTTGTACAGCTAATGTCAAGATGTAAAATTATGAATTCAGTCAAGCACTTCCGTCCCTCCCTCTCCTGCTCTCCTGGAAACCCGACATCGGCTGTCAGAAGCGGGAGGTGAAGAAGGAGATGAGGCAAACAGAGTGAGTGTGACAGAGAGAAACCAGACTGGTGTGGAGGTGAGCAAAACAGCTGGAAAAGTGTGGGTGTTGAATCCCCCACGGGTGCGACGCCCATGCGAGGGTGGGCCCCGCCCTGGGCCCCGCCCACAACGCTGCGGCCACTGTGGCTCCCAGTGTTTTCATTACTGTGGGAAACGGGTAATAATGGCTCTTTGATGGGAACAGGTTGCCGACCCCTGGTATAAGATCTGAGCTGGTAAAACAAAAATCCTCATCAGCAGGCTTTTTTTAAAGTGGGGGGGGGGAAACAGCTGCCAAGCACAAATTTTGCCGGGGACATGTCCCCGGCGTCCCCGGTTAAAATGACGCCTATGGAGTCCAGAGTTGAAATACAAGGTGAAGCATTTGTTTGGTTAAGACCTACATGAGATTTACATTATTTTTTTTAGATGTATTCTTCTTTCTCCCATTTTTTCCTTTTCGGTATGTTTTCTAACTCCAGCTGGTCTGCTACTGCTCCACATCCCCAGCTGTTCTCCCGAGCAGATCCTAAGTGTTAGTGTGGCTCGTGTGTGTGCGTGTGTGTGCGTGTGTGTGTGTGTGACAGAAACAAAAGAACCGAGTTATGAGATAAACCAGGAGGATATGAGTAATAAAGCAGCACGATGGTGAGGAACGCCAGGCATGAGCCGAGCCGTCCCCTGTCATTCCAGATGCAGAGGAAACACATACTGACAGATTTCTGAAATACCTGCCATCTTCATGCATTGTCTCATGCACGCTGTCACTTCTCAGCTCCTTCTGAGGAGGAGATCCAGAGAAGAGCGTCTGATCTGAGCCACTGTGTGATAAAAGAGAGTGGTGAGGAGTCTGTTGAAAGTTTCGCCCAGCCCTACTTTAGGAGAAACAGAATGAGGCTCTTTATTCCACTCGTCTATCGCCTTCAGACCTCCACGCTACCGGGCATGGAGGAACGAGACAAATAAATAAACCTCAAAACTGCATCTCCTACAAATTTCTCTGCAGTTACGCCAGCTTTTGAACTCCAGCCAAGGGACAATTAACTTTCCCCCCCTCCTTTTTCCCCTGCTGTGTCCTCTGACACAGCAAGCTGTGGGCAGACATTCTCTGGGGCTCTGAAAGACCGATTTGTCACTTTCGACAGCGGCGCACTGTACCACTGAGCCAATTAAGCTCAAGGTGCAATTCGATACAGCTTTTGTATACACTGTGGATAAGAGCATAAAGGCGAGAGACAGGGGAGGGGGCATGCACGTCTGCATTTGTGTGTGAATGATTGAGAGCGTGGTAGTGAATGGTTTGTGAAAAAGACAAAGTGGGGGAACACTGTTGCTGCTGGGCTTCGCTGCAATAATAATGTGAGTGGAAATAAAGCTTCAGTTAGAAAAAAAAAGGCAAGAGAGTCTTTCTTTCTAGTTTAAACAGTTTGACATGAGCTGTACCACAGAGGGGCCTTGTTCTGCAGGATTTCCAAACAACCCAACTGGGTCTGGACACTATGCAAACTTAGACCCTCCAGTCTCCTGCGCCAGGCTGCGTGAGACTAATAATATCCTGGTATAATTAGTGGTGAACACCTGTGCCTGTGTTTGCAAAGTAAAGTACAGACAAGATGAAAATGTAGACAGCAGTTATCTGATTTCGTCTTCTTCCTTCTTTTTATGAGACGAGCGTCGACAGAGACAGTTATTTTAAAGAGATGGATAACTGCTAGGTATAAAGCTAAAGTCAGGACTGGGACAAATATGGAGCATTTGGCTCCGAGCCGAAAACAGCCCTCCTCCTGTGCATCCATTCCAACCTTCCATTTTAAGACTAAAGGACACCACCTTGCTAAGGCAACCCTAGTTTTATCTCAGCCTTAAGAGCTCAGGTTGCAAAAAGGTCATCGTCCAACCAGACTCCTCTCTCAAAAAAGAAAAAAGGACTCGCGTGTAACTTTAAACTTCAACTTTACTCATATTTTTAATACATTTGCAGTGGTCTCTGGTAGGAATGAACGCCTTGTGAGTCGTACTCTGTCTGCTCTGCAACGTTGGTGTTTTATCTTCACAAATAACACAAGCCTGGAGGAGTTCCGCTGCGGTGGAGCTGCTAATGCTAACATTAGCACCAACATCAGCCTTCCCCGCCGAGTCAAGATAGGTGAGTGACGTGAGTCCAGGAATGTTAAGTAACAGTGTGATGTAGATCTGTCAGACTTTTCTAGTTTTAGAGTTTCACCGTTTATTTTCTATCAGAAAGGACCCAGCAGGAGATAGGTGTAGGAGACTATTTTCATGTCCAGCCTGCATGAAAAACTCAGACTGACCTATTATGATCAGAACTAATATTTAAAAATGATTTTTCAGTTAAGCTGACCCTCCTAGCTTAACTTGTAAATGAACTTTTTCCAGGAACCAGAGTCTTGGGCCATTCCTGTCCGTTTCCACAGAAGGAAGCAGAATAGCAGGGCAGATTTTTACCCCAGAAAACAGTCCTGGGAGGGAAGCACCTCCTCCAGGATGGTACATGAGCACTCGTCACTTTCCTTACATTTTTTAAATGACTTTTTTCCTCATTTTAACCAAATTTTTGATTTATTTTTTAAAATATTTTGTATATTTAGAATTTTTTGATCTTGTGAAGCATCTTGTGATTTTTAACTTGAGAGGTGCTTCATAAAAGTTCCTTTTCTTTCTTGTCGCGTCGGTGTAGTACCGTATTTTCCGGACTATAAGCCGCTACTTTTTTCCCACGCTTTGAACCATGCGGCTTATAATGAGGTGCGGCTTTACTTTATTTCCCTTTTAAGGTTATTCCATAATTTAACACCATTTACAGATATTTTCCACTCCTTAACTTTAGTTCTAAATCTAGGTTTTGTAAACATCAGTTTCTTTCAGCATGTAATTACTAGTTCTCTTTTCAAATATCCCCTGAATGTTTGTTGGCAGAGTACCCAAATTGGCCCTAATACATGGTTTGTAAGATTTTCCAGTCTTTTAAATCATGAAATTTCAGTAATTTATATTTAATAAACAATGGGCTCGATGGATCTCTACAGCCACTATAAATGATGATTCTCAGAGCTCTTTTCTGTAAAATAAATAAGGGTTGTGTATAGTTTTTGTATGTTGCTCCTCAGATTTCTACACAATAAGTCAAGTATGGAACAATCAGTGAATTGTACAACGCCAACAAACCAGAATTAGTCAGTAAAAACTTGACTCTGTGTAATACTCCTAAGGATTTGGCAATTTTACCTTTTATGTAACTAATGCGGGATTTCCATGTCAAGTCTTCATCAATAAGAACTCCAAGAAATTTAGTTTTTTTTACTCTTTGAATTTCAATCTCATCTATTTCCAATGGCACATCACTGTTCTTTTTTATCATTAAACAGTATAAAATTTGTTTTATGAAGATTCAGTGTCAATCTATTTATATCAAACCAGTTATTAATTTTAATCAGTTCATCATTTATCACTTTAGCCACCTCCTCAATATTTGCTCCTGAGTAAAACAGTGATGTATCATCTGCAAATAGAATGGTACCGAGTGTCTTAGATACATTTACCAAGTCGTTAATAAACAAAATGAACAGTTTTGGTCCGAGGACCGACCCTTGTGGCACTCCACAATTAATTTCACATAATTTTGATTTATGGTCCTTTATCTGAACAAACTGTTTCCTTTTTTTTTAAATAAGTTTTAGCCCATTGATGAGCCACACCTCTTATTCCATACTGACTTAATTTTTGAAGTAACCTTGAGTGATCAATGACGTCAAAAGCTTTTTTCAAATCAATGAAACCACTAACAAAGTCATTTTTATTGTCAATTGCTGTTGATATTTTTTCCGTTAATTCCATTATTGCCATTGCTGTGGAATGTTTAGTTCTAAACCCATATCGCTTAAAATATTATTAGTAGTATTTTCCTTCACCTGCAGGGGGCGCTTTAGCAGAAAGTGAAACAGGTGGAAGTCAAAAGTGGAAATCGAAGAAAGTGCTCATTTTAATTTAGCACATGCAAGCAGCCGGCACGACGAAGGTTTTTTTTTTAAATTCATACCCCCTCATCATGGTAACTACACGTATGAGTTCATATGATGCCACATTTAGATTGAAGGCCATCGATCTGGCAGTAAAGGAGGGAAATGGCGCTGCCGCGCGTCAGCTTGGCATGAATGAATCCATGGTTCGGCGCTGGAGACGGCAGCGGGAAGATCTCATTCAAGCCAGCTTCACCCGGGGATGATGACAGCAACACGGACAGCGACACTGACATCGCCACAGAAAAGGTATGTGACGAAGCTCTTCTGAGGCTGTTCAGCTCCGACACTGAAGAAGAGGACTTTAATGGCTTTAGTGCGCAGGAGGAAGATGAGAGCGAAGGACTTCTTCTGGTAGGCAAGTGTGTTTTATTTACTAACCAGGCATGTTTTGTGTGCAGTTTTTATTTCTAATCATCCAGGGCTTATTAATGCTGTGTCAGCGCTGTTCTTTTCTTCTAAACATGCAGATTACCGGTAATAACGTGTCAGTGCCATTTTTATTTTATAACCATCCAGAAATATGAATGCTATCAGCGCTAACCCGTATTTAAAATTCGTTTTGTTGAATTAAAACAACAATGAAAAACCTCCGTGTAGCGTCTCTCTGTCCAATTATCTGATGCTATGGCCGTACATGGGCTGTGCGCCGGAGACCTGCATGTGGCTGCTGCACCGCGGCTTGTGTATGAGTGCGGCGTGTGTGTAGAAAACCTTTTTTTTTGTTGGTGCGGTTTATATTTAGGTGCGCTCTATAGTCCGGAAATTACGGTATCTCCAGCATGGAGGAAAGTGTGAAATACAGGGAGGTACATGTGTAGAATCAGAACACCTGGACCACCTCAGTAAATAGTAATTTATGCATAAATATATATTTTTTTATTGCTTTTATCCAAAGTGACTTACAGTTCACCTAAAGCATCTGCAACTGTCTTGCTGCAAAGCAGCAGTCCTACCAATTGCTCTACCATACAGGCAAAATATATATTAGCAAATTGCTTTTAATTGAAATAAAAAAGTCAAATTTTTGTACCTTGCAAGGACTTTTTGCTTCATTACTTTATCCCTCATCTTAACAGGTTTGAACACCCCTGGTCTGAATAGGTATGGGTCGTTGAGTGGAAATGATCCTGAAGGCACTTTGAGCTACAGAATTCAACCCCGGAGGGTACATGTGTCCAGTCTGCACCCTAGGGGGCAAGAATTTCCTTCTATACTCTTATTTTCCATGAAAGGCCCAGCACTGAATAAGGAAGGCCAGGTATCCCAATGCAAGTCAACATCCATGCGTTGAAAATCAACTTTGGTGCTTTCTTTGGTGACCATTCCTCTGCAGAACAGACCAGCACATCCACACACTGAGTTTTTAAGGGAGAGGAGCGGATGTTTGGATCACCCTGACAGGTCAAACAGAGGCTGGAGAGCAAGTCTCACGAGTACATGTGTGGTGATTCTGTCTGTCTGAGAGAGCGAAGGAGGACAGAGGAGGGAGGGAAGGGGTCTGGACGTTTGTTTTCAGTGTCGCCGGTTGCTCGAGGCTTGCTGTTTACAGTCTGCAGTCATCCCAAAAACCAATATCTCAGAGGAGAGGAGCCATGTGACAGAACTGGTAGGAAAACATGTTTCTTAAACATCAATTTTCAGAGCAGAGGCACGTCAGTAGCCAGTAGACACATTGCTACAAGCCCTCTGGAGAGCTTCACGGTGCAGTGCAGTTTATTCAGCACATGTGTGCACTGTACAAAGTCCTTTTCTTTTTTGGTCAGATACGTATGTGGAATGTGCAGTCTCCAAACACAGGTGCTTCTCATGAAACGGCAAGGAGATGGTTTAGATTGCTGCTACATTGGCAGACGATGTGAGCACATAACACACCTAAGCTGGTCAAATTTGATTTAAGCTCTCAAGATTCAACAGCTTATATTATGGTTTCTGGGGGAGAGCAAATATTTTATCACTTTGTCTCATCTCTGCGGGGCAAATGTTCAGATGGATTTTTAAACTCAGCACATTTAAAAAAAAGCGGGAGTTTGCCAGGAGCCACCCTCACACAGCTGCAAGGAGGAACATGACAGGAGCTGCAGAATTCTCCGGGCTTAACGGATATAATGAGTGAATTGTCCCAAGATACTAGTGAGTAAGTCACAGAGGGGGGAGGGATGGGACAGTATGCCTTCACACCCACAGGCCGACCAGAGAATGTTGAGCCAAGACAAACGGGACTCCCGCAGGAGGTCCTGCCCCTGGCCTTTGCAACAGCACTGCTCCTCCATAACACTCACTGTTATTCTAATCCGAGGGACCCTCCCATCTGAGGGCAGGAAAGTAAGACTGGAGACGTCACGCCTGAGCGAGCTGTGGTTATGAAGAGATGATAGAGCTGGGATGTTTTCAAATAGGAGAAAACTGGAGTGAGAACACAAATACAAGCGTACGAAAACAAACTCTAAAACTGTCTTTAACGTGTGAGTTACGGCACGAGTGACAAAACCCACCAGAAACAGTCTACATAGAAGCTTCTGGAACAAACATAAGTAGAAACTAAACAATCCTTTCATAAAATGTTCTCTACCTGACAGTCAAAGGCTGGCTATAACGTTTTTGCCTGTCTCTGTGTGCAAGCATAAATCGCTGGACACTTTTCACGCTCTGATAATTACCATTCATGGACACACCCATCTTGACTTGCAACGCTGTAGGCTGCTGTTGATTTAGCAGCCAGGAGAGAGTAGAGCACGTCTCGGCTAGTAGAAGCTAACTGTTAGCATTGGCAGTTCCACAAAATGACAGAACTCCTCCAGGCGTGTGTTATTTGTAGAAATAAAACGTCAAACGGAGTCTGTGGTAGAGCTTGTTGCTGTTAGCCAATCAGAGGCGAGATGTCCAAATATCGGGAAATGAGACTCCAAATCCTGCCATGCTGTGCTCCCCACTCCCATCACTAACCCCCCTCCCCCCAGGGCTCGACTCACAAGGCAACACTCCAAATGTGAATAAAAACTGTTTATTGTCACCGTGTGGTGCCATAAATCGTTTGCTTTAACAAGCCGCTGGAAAATGTCCTTTTGTGTGATGTCACGATATGGAAAATTAGCATAGAACCTCCCCTCACCTGTCAATGCTTAAAAAGGCAAGCCCCTCCCCCCCAGACATCCTAGCTCCTCACCTCACTGAGTACGTTTACATGCAGCCAATATCCGGGTTATGATCGGGTTAAGGTCGGGATTCGGGTTTCTGAGTTGATCAGAATAACCCGTTTACAAGCATAAATAGAAAGAGTTACCTCTGACTTGCGTAACCCGATTTAAATGCGGACGTTGGGGTAGCGTCAGGACGTGCGGACTACGTCCAGACGCAATATGCGTCATTTCCGGTTCTTCTTGTTCCGGTATCCGTGAAAACAACAACATGTTTCCCAGTTCGGAAGAGATAGCGACCGCGTTTGTTTGCGCTTTAGTTTCCTCGTCACTCCAAAAGTGTGGTGCTGTGCCGCGACTCGCCATGTTGCTCCCAACTTGTTGTTTACTTCCGGTGTTCTGGCGCGTACAAGACGTCTCGCTACTCAAAAGACCAAGATTCCTTGCGAACAGAGCATGTGCAGAACACACGCTTTGATGGGGATATCCCGGTATGCGTTTACACGACCAAACATTCGGGTTAGAAAAGGGTTACCCCAGGTGTAGTAACCGGGTTTTTAAAAACCCGGTTATGAGCATATCCGGGTTTTTGGCGGTGTTTACATGGACCTGCGGAACCGGGTTATTGTGAATATTCGGCTTTTAAAAGGGTTACTGGCTGCATGTAAACGCACTGACTGCGGCCAGTCGGGGTTGAGTGGGTGGGGCCAGCAGCAACTCATTTGCATTAAAGTGGCAGAGCTCTGAAACGGCTCATTCTGGAAGGTACCGACAACATCAATAAGAGCTGCCGAATCACTTTATGTGAGAGGGATTTAGTGCAGGAAACCTCATGAACACGTTTTATCTGGATTATAGAATACCTTGTTTGTCTAAAGAGGTGAAATACATTCCCTTTTTAAAGGTGGTCACTTTATTCAACTGGCCTTACAAAACACAAACACATCTGTAACTCAGTCATGAGATAAACACCAGGTCCACGTCTACAACTCACTGACTGTTAGAGTGAATCCAAAACAAGACGGCCATCTAAGCCAATCGAGTTTATAGATATTATAGATATGTTAGCTGCAGCAGTAGTTGTCACCCCTCCATAAAACATACTCCAAGTGAGACACTATTTATTTTCAAGACTGAACCATAACTCCATGAAAATCTCATTTTAAAAGCCTAGCTTTAAAGAGCAGCGGGTGATTTTCATTTCTTCAAGGAACGCGAGGCCTTTACTTCATTTGTGCAGTTGTTGAAGGGCGGTGGTGTCTCTGAGGGGATGAGCAGCGGCGGTGCACTCAATGACCTCTGCCTGCACTGTCCAAATTACATTTATTTCCATTTATTTTTAGTCTCCACTTCCAGTCAAGAACGAACACGACCATAAATGAGAAAAAGTCTGAAACAACGTGAAAATCTGAGCACATACATTTTGAGTGCAGATTCCTGACAGAAGCAGAGCTGCTACGGTGGAAAAAGTGTGCGTGGGTGAGAGAAGTAAAAAGCATAACAAATCATCCGTACAAAGAGTTGATTCTGTGCTGCGGGGGAAAGGAACTCGCTCAGGGTGGGGAGCTCTGCGGTGCACAGAGAAGGTCTGTGAGTCAGCTCAGAGGTCAGGGCTCGATCCAAGGTCAGAGGTCAGCAGGGCGCGCCGTTTAGGTGTCGGAATACGATGGACAATGACGGTTCTTATCAGCACTAGAGACATTCTCTGGATACTATCTTTATCTTCTACAGAGGAGAGGCCTGACACACGTGTTTCCATTCTCCTCCTGGCTGCTGCAGTCGGTCCGGTCAAGGCGACGTGGCTGGCGGATCGAGGGACGTTGGCTGTATGAGCGTCCCTGCCAACAATCACGCAAAATCCTCCTAACATTCCTGCAAACAGCAGACTCAGAGCGAAGGCATGTGTGACAATTTGCTGGGTCTGAGTGCTCACACAGAGACGTCCTGGTGTGCGGTTTCACTATCTGTCTGAGCCCTTTGTAGTGGTTAGCTTGTGGTTTCCTCCAGCAGCTCGGAGCCTACCGACAACAGCTCCGGCAACGTTCCCGGCATCCTCCAGTTACCCTCAAGAATGGGCTGGAAAACCTGAGAGGCAGCACGCCAGATGCAGGGAAGAAAAAACAACTGAACAGAGGGATAATTTAAGATGCAGGTGAGGGTTAACACGTGAAATGCATACCACCCAAACGTTTGACATTCCCAGAAAATGGCTTCTGTGTGTTGCTGTGGCGGCGAGCAGCGGAGCAGCGGGCCTTGAGAATGGTCCCGCTGTGTGCTGAGTGTTTGTGGACTGTGGCGGAGCTGATGGACACGACCCAGGAATGGGCCTGGAATCAATTTACTGCGTCCAAAAAGCGCCTGAGAATGCAAATAAAGCTCTTGAGCAAACAAACGTTCTTCCAAGAGGCGCACTCACAAACACGGAGAAAATGTTCGGGTTTCTCAGAACCACTAAAACGCTGCCGGGCCTCTCGGATCCACCATGAGAACCCGGGCAGGCTCTGTCTCGCTGGTGTCCACACAAATTAAAACCAGGGCCCTTCTTCCTGCCTCCGGGCTAATCTGAAGGGTTTTATCCCTGGATTGATTTCGGAACGCTCCAAAGTGGGAAACCATTAAGGGTCCAATAAGAAGATAATTTCAGTCTCTTCTTTCTCTCATTTCCCATCACACACACACACACACACACACACACACACACACACACACACACGCGCGCGCACGCCTGTTTACACAGATGGTGGTGAGCGGGACTGGCTGGAGCTTGTTTATAGGCTCCATGAAGGATGAATGTGGAGAACTTCGGGTCAGAACATTTCCAGAGTGTCACTTATCATCACAAACATCACCAAAACTCTACAAACTTTATAATTCAACCCATTTCTCACTAGAAACAGTAACGACGGATTATTAAACGTTCCTAGAACACAAACAGATCTGAGTCGGCTAAAGGATGATCAGCCTGACGGCCAAGAATGAAAGCAGCAATCATTTTGTCCAAGTCGCCTTTTGGAAGATTTCCTGAACACCATCTGCTCTTTTATCTGCAGCTCTTCTGTTTCCCGGACAAAAATACATATTTCTGCTGATTAGCATGAAACTTTTTTCCAACTTTAACCATTTCCTGTTGGCGACTTTAGACCTTGATGTTCTTATTTTTACTTCATTCATGTGACTCGTCTCAAAAACCTCCACCAGCCAGATAAGTTAGTTATGTTTGGGTCAAAAATAGAATAATCAGAGTCAGCCGCTGCTTCTGAATCCACAAAACGGCCGAATTACATGTTTGCAGGGAATCATTTGCAGTTAAACAATTTTTACAAAGGGTATGAATTCCCCCTGAGCTCATGTAGGAATGTGTGTTTTAGACATTTTTAAATTAGCTAACCATCAGGGCCAAATGTGATTCATATAACACTGATTTTAAAATACTTTCAATGGTTTTTAAGTGTCTTAACGGTCTTGGGCCTTCTTATCTTCCAGAACTGCTTTTACCGTACGAACCCACGCTAACGATAAACGGAGAAGGAAGTGACGCGCCGCCATCAGCGTCAGCCTGAAGAAGCCGGCAGCCGTCGGCGAAACTGTAGCGTCAATAACAGGTAAACAAAACCGTTTCTGTGTTTTAAAAAAGAACGACAACATGGAATTAGAAATAACGCACAGCAAGAACACACCTAAGACGAACCCACGCGGTCTCTGCGCTCCTCTGGCAGCCGTCTCCTTGTCGTCCCTAAAGTCAGGCCACATATTCACGGCGAGGCGTCCTTCCAGTACTACGGTCCTCGTCTCTGGAACGAGCTGCCAGGGGACCTCAGGAGCGTGTGTGTGTGTGTGTGTGTGTGTGTGCTGGAGGATGTGTTGTGAAGGGGTTCTTATAATTCTGGGTATGGGAGGGAATGTGGGTATGTGGGGCCTTTTTAATTTGTTGAGCACTTTGAGTTGCATGTATTGTAGGATTAAGTGCTGTATAAATAAATGAAGTTTGAGTTTGATTTCACAATACAGCACGTCCCTTAGTTAAAGCTCTCACTCACTCCTGTCACCATAAATCTGCAGTGGTCTCTGGTAGGAATGTGAGTCGATTTCTGTGTTTCAGGAAGTAGAAGTTAGTCGGAGGAGCAGAGGACAACAGGATTTAGAGTCTTTCTCATTAGTATTCATGATATTCAGACATCTAACCTCTGATTGGTTAACTCGTTCACTGCCAGTGACGACTAAAGTCGTCATTTGCATTTTTTTTACTGTTTGAGCATCGGAACGATCCCCCGCGCTGAGAGAACAAACATCTCAGCCCTGAAGCCGATCTTCATCCGCGTACGTCACAGATCACATGATCAGGAAGCAACACATCCATGTGTTTGGAGATCGTTTTGGGCCGTTCCTGTAAAAAAAGTGAGGCGCGAACCGGAAAAGTGTCTGCCGATCACAATTCAACAACGGATTATGAAAGAACGGATAACGCTCGAAACACACGGCTTCTTCCTGATGTAAGAGGTGAGTCTCTTCTTTGTTTTGTTTGTTTTGGCATCGACATCATCCTAGCGCGCAACGTTCTGTGACTCTTAAAAAAACAGTAAAAACGGTGAGAAACGCTGGCAGCGAATGAGTTAACAGCAGCGCAGCTCTTTCACTGCCTCAGTTTGCTCTGCAACGCTGATGTTTTATCTCCACAAATAACACATGCTTGGAGGAGTTCTGCTGTGTGGTGGAGTTGCTAATGCTAGCGATTAGCTTCTACGTGCTCTGCTCTCTCCTGGATGCAAAAACCAACAACGGCCTTCCCTGTCACGAGCCAAGATGGGTGAGTCCATGAATGTTTCCTTTCACTGTGACCAAGAACTTTGTGGCTGTTTCTAGTCCGAGCATTCCCCGTCAAAATTAATTCAACAACTAATTCAGGAAATAGGTGTAGAAGACTATTTTTGAGTTCTGCATGCATGTGAAACTCAGCGCGACCGATCGTTTTTGAAAAAGAACAAGTATTAAATGTTTCTCAGTGGACCTGCCTTTAACATTTAGACGGTTGATTAATTGTGCGCTCTTTTAAAAGTCGTAGCTTTTAAAATAACGTACTTTAGACTGTTTCCACAATTTTACACATCTATCAGTGTGTTCTGACACAGATATGTAGCACAGGTTTGAGTTCAGATTAGCATTAATCCAGCACATACGCTACAGTGTGTGCTGCGGCTCTGGCGGCTGCTGGATTAATGGAACATCTTGATCTCCTGCACCTTCTGAATTCAGAGTTTTATTCAATTCCACCAGAAAACAGATTTGGGATGACAACTTGTAACTGAACAGTGTTGGGAGTAATGTGGTACAAAAGTAATTAATTACTGTAATGCATTGCTTTTTGCTGTAATGTGGTAATGTAAGGCATTACAGGGAAAGAAAATGGTAATATTTACTCGGTACAATTGTCAGTAACGCGGTAATTACAATGCATTTTTAAACCCAGAATCAAGATGTGTTCCTTAAAAATCCAAATTGCGGGAAACCCGAAGAAAGATCCAGTATCTGCATATATTACTTCATTTATGGACTCAGCTTTGCGGGCAGAGAGGACGCCGCGGTAACGGCTCAGCTGCGTCCTGCACGAGGCCGCTGTAACATTCACAAAATCGCTCCACTAAAACAAAATAATTCACTTGCGATCGTTCATATCGGCGCATGCTCTCTGGTATTTTGTGCTTTCCTGACGTGCTTTGCCTCAGCTGAGTTAATAATCTGTACCCCGGTGATTTCAACTCATTACTGCTGGAGCGCCGCGCTTGAAGATCCCTTTGGCTGATCGTTAGAAAGTAGGAAATCTAGGAAACAGTTTTTTCTGGAAGACGGAGAAAACATGCAGCAGGAAGGTTAGAGAGAGAAAGGGCCGGAAATTATTCACATAAAACCAAGAAAAAAAAAAAGAAAAAAGTAGGTAGATTTATCCCCAATACACATTTTTACCAGTGAAAAGAAATAATATATACGCATTTAATATTTATACATGTGATAGAATCAGATCACCCCAGAAGTCAGTCCCACATCCAGGGCCGTATCAAGGCAATTGGGGACCAAGGCAAATATAGGCTTGGAGCCCCCACCACCTCACTCCCTGCTCAGTTAATATAAGATGGCAGATTGTTGTTGCTTTTATTTAATAAACAATCATTTTAAAGCACTGTTATTATATCTGACTGTTTTTAACAGCAACCCTAGCTCAGACACCACATCACCTTCCACATGTATGTCATGAGCTCACTGAGCGTCACATGACCAGATTCATATTGAAGTTGTTTTGGTGAAAGTAACTTAAAGTAATTCAAAAGTAGTGTAATCCTTACATTTTAAAATCAGTAATATTGTAATGTAATGAATTACTTTAAAATGAGGGTAACAAGTAATAAATAATGCATTACAGTTTTGAAGTAACTTGCCCAACACTGTAACTGAAGCTGTTACAGGAGATCGTTATATCTTTCTATTGAGATACTAAATAAGAGTAAGAGGTCTGTTATTTTTCTGCAGGATTTCAGCATGTCAGCTTGTCACATGACTGTGATGGACAACGCTCCAGATCTTATCTGACGCCCACCTTGAGGACACTCAGGGCCACCCTGCCTTCTGAGCTCTACCTGTTGGTCACATGTCGGGCCGTCTCTCCTGCAGCCGCTCCGTGAAGCTGAAACATTGTGGATCCCTCAAGTGCCGCTGACATCAACAGTGTCTGGATTATAACTGCTTTGATGGAGGAGGCATGTGGCGAACACTACCATGTGGGCCTGGCGCCGAGTGACTCACCTATCAGGTGCAGGGGGTCAGAGGTGACAGCTGCACTTAATTAACATACCAGGTTCTCATACTGGAAGCGTGTTCGGCTGTTAACTGGACCCACATACGGGGTAAAGAATGTTTAGGTTTCCCAGTGTATCAACCTTTGGAGTTATCAAGGGTGTTTTTGTCTCCTTCTCATCCATTCCTGCATTCTTTCATCACCTTCCCCTTTTCCTCTGCGTCTTTGTTCCAGCTCAAAAATTTTAGGAGCGGGTCTGAAAGGTGAGCTCAGCTCAGCCGCTCACCGTGAGCTGCATGTTTCACATTACGGGAATATCTCGACCCTGCGTTCCGTTCACCTCTGGAGATGATAAAGCTGCTCAGTGGCTCCTGAAAGCAGCTTTCCTTCAGGGTGCTAACAGTGACCCGAGTGCAGGAGCAGAACAACGGGTCCATTCACTTTGGAGAACTGAGGGATGCTGAATCGAGCTAAAGAGAGAGCTGAGAAGCATCACACTCCAACTCTGATGCAGCATGTCCCAACTAAAGGAGAAATATTACGGTATCACATCCACGTCCAAAGTACCTGAGCTGCTGTTTTCATCTGGGTTGAGATGTTCATGAAAAATGTCTCCTCCCATTAACCAGAGGTGCCTCTAGAAAGTCTCCACAAGGAAATCCAGACAAGGGTCCCTGGTAATCCTGAACTACGGAAGAGGATTAGGGCTACTGAAAGAACACAAAAAGAAAAGAAAAAAATTTCTGACTTTTTTTCACAGAAGTCAAAAAGTCAGAATTCTGAGGAAAGTGTCAGTAATCGGATTTTAAAGTGGGAATTCTGACTTTAAACTCAGTCAGAATTATTTTACTTGTTTGTTTCTTTTAAGCTCAGTTGCACTCAGAACATTATGAGACTATGTGAGTAAAGTCACAATTCTGAGATTAAAGTCAGAATGTTCAGAAAAAAATCAGAAATCTAAGATTAAAGTCAGAAATCTGAGAAAAAAGGCAGAAATCTGAGATTAAAGTATGCGTTACGATATCAAAGTCAGAATCCTGCGAAAGGCCAGAATTATGAGATTAAAGTCGGAATTCTAAAAAGGAGGCAGAAATCTCAGAATTATGAGATTAAAGTCAGAAATCTGAGAAAAAAGGCAGAAATCTGAGATTAAAGTATGCGTTACGATATCAAAGTCAGAATCCTGCGAAAGGTCAGAATTATGAGACTAAAGTCGGAATTCTAAAAAAGAGGCAAAAATCTCAGAATTATGAGATTAAAGTCAGAAATCTGAGATTAAAGTCAGAATTCCGAGATTAAAGTCTAAATTCTTTTTCTTGTTTGCATCTTTTAAGCAGCTCAATTTCAGTCAGAATATTATGAGACTATGAGATTAAAGTCAGAATTCTGAGATTAAAGTCAGAATTCTGAGATTAAAGTCTGAATTCCGAGATTAAAGTCTGAATTATTTTTCTTGTTTGTATCTTTTAAGCGGCTCAATTTCAGTCAGAATATTATGAGACTATGAGATTAAAGTCAGAATTCCGAGATTAAAGTCTAAATTCTTTTTCTTGTTTGTATCTTTTAAGCAGCTCAATTTCAGTCAGAATATTATGAGACTATGAGATTAAAGTCAGAATTCTGAGATTAAAGTCAGAATTCTGAGATTAAAGTCTGAATTCCGAGATTAAAGTCTGAATTATTTTTCTTGTTTGTATCTTTTAAGCGGCTCAATTTCAGTCAGAACATTATGAGACTATGAGATTAAAGTCAGAATTCTGGAATTAAAGTCAGAAATATAAGATTAAAGTCAGAATTATTAAATTTATTTCAGAATTCTAAGATTAAAGATGGAAATCTGAAATTAAAATCAGAATTTTTAGAAAAAAATCAGATATCTAAGATTAAAGTCAGAATTCTGATAAAGGAGGCAGAAATTTTATATTAAATCAGATTTCTGAGATTAAAGTCAGAAATATGAGATTAAAGTCAAAATTCTGAGACTGAAGTCAGAAATCTGAGATCAAGGTTGGAATTGTTAGATTTAAATCAGAATTATAATATTTAAATCAGAAATTGGAGATTAAAATCAGAATTAGAAAAAAATCTGAAATACGAGATTAAAGTAAAAAATCTTAGAAAAAGGCAGAAATCTGAGATTAGCAATAATGAGATTACACTCATAATTCTTAGAATTAAGTCATAAATCTGAGATTATAGTTGAAATTTTGGGATTAAAGTCAGAATTATAAAATTTAAGTCAGAATTTTAGGATTAAAGTTAGAATATTGGGATTAAAGTCAGAATTATGAGATCAAAGTCAGATTTCTGAGAAAAGGCTGAATTAAAGTCAGAATTCTTAGACTGAAATTATAAATCTGAGACTGAAGTCAGATTTTCGATAAAAGAGGCAGAAATCTGAGATCAAAGATGGATTTCTGATTTTAAAGTCAGGATTCTTATTTAAAATTTTAGTGGCTCAATTTCAGTCAGGAAGTTATGAGATTATGAGATTAAAGTCAAAATTCTGAGATTAAAGTCAGAAATCTGAGATTAAGGTCAGAATTGTGAGATTTAAATCTGAATTTTAATGTTCAAGTCAGAAGTCTGATTAAAATAAGAATTTTTGGAAAGAAAAATCAGAAATCTAAGACTAGATCCATAAATCTGAGAAAAAAGCAGAAATCTGACATGAAAATCAGAAAATTTGATATCAAAGTCAGAATTCTAAGAAAAAGGCCAGAAATCAAAGCTTAAAGTCAGAATTCTGATGAAAACAGCATAAATCTGAGATTAAAATCTGAAATCTGACTTTAAAAACAGAATTCTGAGATTAAAGTCAGAATTCTGGAAAAAAGAGGCAGAAATCTGAAGTAAGTAATTCTGAAAAAGTGCATGCTTGTGTGATTAAAGTCATAATTCTTGGATAAAAGTCATAATTCTGATTTAGTATCAGATTTTGGAAAAAAGGCAGAAATCTGAGATTCAAGTAAGAATTATTAAATCAAAGTCAGAATTCTGAGAATAGGCAGGATTATGAGATTAAAGTCGGAAATCTTAGATTAAATTCATAAATCTGAGATTAGTCAAAAATCTGAGATTAAAATCAGAATTTTTAGTTTTATAAAAATTGCAAATCTGAAAAAAGACAGAAATCTGAGATTACATCAGAATTCTGATAAAAGGGCCTAATTGTGTGATTAAAGTCATCATTCTTAGATTAAAGTCATAATCCTGAGATTAAAGTCAGAACTCTTTTTCTTTAGTGGCTTAATTTCAGTCACAATATTATGAGATTATGATCAGAATTATGATAAAAGAAGCAGAAATCAAATTTTAAAGTCGGAATTCTGAGATTAAAGTCAGAAATCTGAGGAACAAAGGCAGAATTCTGAAGTTTAAGTAAGAATTATGAGATTAAAGTCATGATAGTTTGGTGTTGTTGTTTTCAGTGGCCCATGTCCTCTTCCACACACCACCAGCTGAAGCTGTAACTAATAATTTATATGAATCTGTGGGGGGAATAGCCCGTTTGGATTAAACATTAGCTCATCTTTAATCACTCGCTGGTGTGTTTGTGAAGCAGCAGTTTTGGGTCTGAAGTGTCGGTGGGAGGGGAGTGTGAGGGCATAAAGGGAGGCTTTGAGAGGAAATCTGCCAGCAGGATTTTTTTTTCTTGTGAGGATGGTGGAACGTTCTTTTGTTCTCCACAGAGGGCGTACAGTTGGAGAGCAGGTGTGCATGAAAGCACAGAAACACAGGTGAGCCCTTATCGTGAGTGAAAGACAAGTCATGTGGAATCCAAGATGAACGGATTTACAGAGAAAAGCTGCGTGTGTTCCTCCACACGCAGCAGGTATCTGGTAAGAGACACAAGTTTAGCATTAGCTTCAATAGCCTCAGGTGGTAGATGTTAGCTAATGAGTCAGCTGGGTGATTATATCAGCCTGCTAGAAACGATGTGGGTATTTAAAGAGCAGCAAGCCGTTTAATCATCTGACCATCGCCAGTTTCTTATCAAGGCTGTTTTTAACTTCGTCACGTGGATGCAGATGTAAATGATCACCGTTTTCATCCTATGTGGACTGTTTAACCCCATTTTGTTATGTAATAAATTGTATGAGTGTGTGACACGTCAGCTGGGCCAGCGGCACCAGCCCGCTGCCTGGCTGCAGAAGGGGTGGGGGGCGGGAATCGTCCTGGAATAGCTCTGCTGGCCTGGAATGCTGAGGGGAATGTTTTACAGTGGGATTTGATTGGTCTGTGTGTGTGTGTGTGTGTGTGTGTGTTGGTGAGTGGTATAAGTTATCAGAAGGTGATGGAATCTGCTTCCAGATCAGCCGAGGGGAGATCCATCCTCTGTGTGGTCAGCAGGTTGACAGCCGGTCTGTGCCGGGGTCTCGGCCATGTGTCTGTTCTGTCTGCACCTTGTTGTTGTGGCTGCCACCGCCCCCCGCCCCCCGCCTGTGTGTGAGTGACGCGTCATCGATCGGCTCCCGGCTTTGTGAAATCAAATCTGGCTCGTCCATCTCAGAGGAGAGGCGCACAGACAGGCAGCCCATTAGGCCCCATGCTCTGCAGGCTGACCTTTGACCCGCAGCCCCCTGTTTGACCAAAAGGAGCTGAACGGCCATGCCAGGTCAGCGTTTTGCTCAGCCATCAGCAGGAACTCCTCAAGGTCTACACACGCAGGCACATGCGGGTAAAAGTGCCTGCAGAGTCATGAGGCCCAAAGCACAAACGGCTAATTCATGATCCTCCGAACAGATCAGATAAAGCTCTAAAGTGGACCTTTCAGCAGCTCGTGAGTCAGAGTGTAACAGCAGTGTGAACCGAGGGCATCAGACTCTCACGGCCCAGCCTGCTGGAAGGATTGGCCCTTCAGGAATCCTGTGTGAACCCCGAGTTCCTCCTCTTCCTCAAACCTCAGCAAACCCAAACCTCTGCCACATCTCCGGCTGAAGGACTACTCCCAATGCCTTGTTTGCTCAGCTGTGCTGGCTTAATCGAACCCATGTTCCTGCTTTGTTTTCTCCTTTTTCCTGCAACAGTCTGAAGCTTTTGTTTTTCTTTTCTATGTTTGGCTTTTGTTGTGCTCCTCTGTCTTTATGGGATTGACGCCTGCAACGTCAAGAGGTCAGGAAGATGGCTACCTGTGGAAGTCTCACATTCCCCCGCAGCAGCGTAGTGTCACAGAGGTGTTAACATGTACAGCAGTCATGTAAACACGTCTTTGCTGAGCCCGCTGCCTGGGTTCGGTCTCTGAATCTCTGCAGGAGACGCTAAATGCATTCACACAGGTATTTGAAATAATCATTCTGGTCATTTGGGAATGTTTTCCTCTGCAGAAGTTGGTGAATCACTTCCTGCTTGGAAAAACAGTTTATGTCTTGCTTAGATTGATGAGCTAACAGCTAGTTCAAGCATGTGTTTCTGCTGACCTTAAAACATCTTATCTAGTCCCAGTTAATCTCATTTCACAGATATTTAACTACTCCGCTATTTAAAATGAATTCTATGGAGAATAAATATCCCCACCAGCAAAATGTAGCACTTCCTGTCCATCCAAGTGGGTCAGAAATTCTATGTACTAACCGCCTAATCTTCACTAGGGTCACAGGCGAGAGGCGGGACAGGATGGGACACCCTGGACAGATCTCCAGTCCATCAGGGACACACAGAGATAAATGACCAGTATCTCACTCACACCTAGGCACAATGTAGTGCCTCCAAATAACCTGACTTGTATGCTTTTGGTCTGTGTGGAGGAAACTGGAGAAAACCCACGCATGGATGGGGAGAACCTGGAAATTCCTGGCAGAAAGGTTGCAGCTGGGATTCAAACATACAGTGCTTACTGCACCACCAGGCAGCCCTTTCTTGAAATGTCCCCCAAAATAAGCAGATGAGACAAAACCATGGACTGTATACATAATGGACAAACCCTCCGCGCCGTCACTCGTATGTTTCTGAAGAGCTGAATTAAAGCTCAGTGGGCGGTTCCCAACACCGCCATCTGCGAGTGATTAAAGCCATCTAGAGCAGAGGGCGGGGCAGATGACCGACACCCATCAAACTCTGACATGATGTAGCTACGAGCTAACTGAGCTAACCAAAGCTAACAGATTGGCATGCACTTTTAGCCAGAACACTGCAATCGAGTGACGCTGCTACCCTCTACTACATTTAACGTGAGGTCGAGGCTGAGACCTTCATTGGAGTACATGAGGGGGGCGGGCTTGCGCTAGCACTAGCGCTAGCACTAGCACTGATAGCTCAGTTTCAAGCTTTAATTACATCTAAATGGATGCAGGGCTACCAACTCTCACGCATTTGACTCTTTTCACACGCTCTCACACCACACCTCCAATATCTCACGCTGATTAATCAGTGCCGGCAGCTACTTTGGGGGCAAATTTCGATTTTAAAAGTAAGTCAACTAATTTAAAATGTATTTTTTAGATCCAAAGAAGTTATCTATGGTTGTTAGTTGCTTAGTAGTTGCAGCTTCGGTGGCTAGCGGGTAGTAACTCGCTTATATATTTAATTTAATAAACATATATACAATTTAAAAAGTAACAAGCGCTTTATGTATTTATATTGAAGCTTATCTGTATAAAATATTACGTTATCTCCCGTGCTACGTGACGTTACGTGACCGCCGTGGAAGGCGCGGTCACGCGATGCAGGTCTGTTTCATTTAACCATTTTCTTTGACCAAGGAAGGACCGTGTCCTCGCAAGCAAGGCGCCTTGACACTGAGAAACACCCTAAAATGTTTTTTGAACCCGGCTGTAAACATGTTTAGTTCTGCTGTGAAGTTGGCTTCACTTTTGGCAGGCGGAGTCTGCCTCTTGGGCAAAACTGACGACTGTTTAGGTTTATAAAGGAACATTTACACAAATCAATGTAAAAGGATCAAGCTTATCAATGTCCTTTGATGTCTTGATCAAAACACTTTTCTTTTGGCCTCAGACTAGCTGTTAGCTCATCAGTCCTCTCCTTTAAGGCAGGAACCAGGTGTGTCTCACCTGCAAAGATGCGTAGGCGTTTGCGCCTCGGCGGCGGCCCCAGCCCCGACACCCCAGCACACTCGTCCTCATCATCACAGTCCCCGCTTGTAAATCCCTCTTCGGCCTCGTCGCTCCACCCGTTAGCTCCGCCTCCTCTTGACCTGGCTCGCCAACGCTTCTCCGACACCGTTACCGTGTTCAGCAGCTGCAGAGGGAAAACCAAGGCAGGATTAAAGAAAGTGACGTTAAAACACACACGGTGAGCAGAAGGTGTCTTCACCGAATATCAAAGCGGTGAAAATGATCCAGAGGAGTCTTTGGGCCTCGGCATGTTCCGTGTGATTACAGGAGTATGAGGGGAATTCCAGACACAAACTCTGCAAATTCTAAAAGTGTCGCTATTTACCAAACTTATAATCACTGAGAAGGAACAACGTTTTGGTAGTTTTGCCAGCCTTGTGTATTTTAGTAGAAACGTGATTCATTCAAAGGCCTGTGGCTTTCGGTCCGTGTAATTTACCGGTAGAAAAAGAAACCCAGTGGGTGAGCAGACTGGTGAAACTGTTTTTACTGGCAAAACGTATTGTCTTGAGTGTTTTTCTCAGGGCCGAAACACAACATCACACACAGCTCAAGAGAAAATCTGGAGCTCAGGGTCTAAAATAAAAAAATGGAAATGAAGTGTTTTCTTTTTATAAATGTTTCTGTTTAGTTTGTCCAACGTGTGAAAGACCCAGATGCTACAAACACACATCATGTCAAGCTGTAACACAAAACTAATGCACATTTGTACTGTTATTATGGGATAGACAACCAGTTTCATATCCAGTTCAGCTTTAGATGTGAAAACATTCTGCAGATTACAGAAGCTCAGAATGACTTGATCAACATTCCAGGTTTATTTAGTAAGAGCTGTGGTGAACTAAACACAACATAAATAATATTGTGTCACAAAGCTGTGAAGCAATTTCATAAAGGCCCATTCACACTAATGATGCTACGCTCCGCACGACCTAGTGACCTTACGTTGGTCCGCCTACTCTGCTGCACACTTCCTGTTCAATCACATTATGAGATGAGAATGAAATATTACCCCTAAAGAATAAACTGTCATTAGGATTTTATGGGGTGGACTCCCAAACCTCAGACTGACCAAATTTGTTTTTTAAGAAAGAAAAGAAAGATGACAGCCAGGCATAAATTAGCCTCAAAACCAGTAAGCACTGGTTATGTTGAAATGAAATACAAAGTCATAGGTCCTCATATGCTGCATTTTTCTTGAGACTGCTTTTATTTTGAAGGGTACGCTACACAGGTATGATGGTGTCACCCCAAGATAAGTTGGCGCATGCTAAGCTTTATGAAGAGTTTTTTTAACAAGTCATGGTGATCTAGATAGTCTAGATCTATTATTGAGGGTTATAGAGAAAACAGACATGTACAGTTTGGCTCCTGCCATCAGAGGGTTAATTAAGTATGTAGCCCCCAAGCTAACACGGCTCCATCAGATGTGGCAGCTAGCATGCTAATGTTCATATGAGACCAGTGTGACTAGTCTTGTTTTTAAGTTTTAATGACCAAACCACACCCATGTCTCAGGCATCATGAAAATTGGGCCATTAAAGCTGCAATGGCAAATCTGCAAGCTAACTTTTGAACACCAACACGGTCACAGGACTCTGACCCCTCCAGTCAGCTATCATCCCATGGCCACGTCCGTTGGAACCCGTGTTGCCACAGTAAATGACAGAGCGCCAAACATCAGTCACCATTTTCTAGGTCGAAACATCTTGGGGTGTTTCTCAATGCCAAGGAACCTTGCCTTGATGTCTTGGCCCCGCCCCGGTTGCCTAGGAGATACGTCATCGGGAGCCGCCAAGACGTGTTCCAATGTTCATGTTCTACCGAGGCGTGTGTTCTCCGTTTGTTAGCCATTTAGCTAGCCGAGCAAGGATACACGGGAGGTGTCTTGTAGCCTAGCCTTGGTCAAAAACTACCCACAACACACTGCGGTATTTTCAAAAGGATGGCGGATCAGAAGCCAGCAGCTACTTCGGGGGCAAATTTCAAGTTTAAAAGTAAGTCAACTAATTTAAAATGTTTTTTTTAATCCAAAGAAGTTATCTATGGTTGGTTAGTTGCTTAGTAGTTGCAGCTTCGGTGGCTAGCGGGTAGTAACTCGCTTATATTTTTTATTTAATAAACATGTACACAATTTAAAACGCAAAAGGCTTGTTATATCTTTATATTGAAACTAATACGTATAAAATATAACGTTATCTACCGTGTCACGTGACGTTATGTGACTGCCGTGGAAGCCGCGGTCACGCGATGCAAGTCTGTTTCATTTAACCGTTTTCTTTGACCAAGGAAGACATTGTCTTGCAATGCCAGGCACCTTGACATTGAGAAACACCCCTTATGTTGTCCGTGGCTTTAAACGGTGTTCCCCTTTGGGGACTCTAGTTTGTCCTAAAGTTGAAGTGGTAGCAGCCGGCTGTTTCTCCTTCACTGATATTATTGAGCGGAGAACCCCTCACATCAGTGGTGTTCTGTTTGTAATGAATGGAGAACCCAGGGAAGTGCTGCGGTTCGATGAGACAGACAAGCGAATGGTCCAATTGTTGGTTTTGGTCCAAAAAGTGTTATTGGCTGAGGTTTTTAGACAAATGCGAGAGAACCACCACGTTATTTTTTTATTTTTATCTCTACAGAATAGTTATTGCTATGTTGGAATGTTGTTGGGACATGACGACGTTTTTTAAGTTAGCTTGTTTTGCAGATTTGTAGCATTAAAGCAAGAGATTATTAGAAGTTTAAAAAAATGCAAAGAAAAAAAGGGAAATATATCCTGAGTGTAACCATCCACGTGTGAGCTTGGACTGAACCTACACATCTGTGCTCTGTCCATCTTTTTGGCCCTAAAACACACGATGGAGAGCCAAGCCAAAGGAACAGATGTGCTGAATTCCAGCCGCCCGGCCTGCGAGCGTTGTTTCATCGAAACCACACTGCCTCCTGCTTGTTTAGTTTTTATTTATTTCCTTCCCATCTGCATACGTCAGCATGCATTTTTGGTTGTTGTTGGGTTTTTTGTGGTCGTCTATGGGAGAAAATTGAGTTCATATGGGCCTTGTCTCAGGTCAGCTGCCTGGGCTCAGACAGCTTGTTTGTGATGGTGAGATGGGAAGTGGAGGTAGAAAAACCCAGAGCTGATCACAGAATGACATCAGTCTGAAGATAAACAACCCCGCTCCCTCTGCTTGTGTACACAAGCTAGCCCATTTGGGTTTTGTGAGTGACATAAACTCTAAAGTTTCAAGTGGAAACACACATTAGGTTGTTCCTAGCAACACAGCCCAACAAACCTTCTTTCATTTCCCAAAACTGAGGCCATAGATGGACAATGACCACAACTTTTCTGAAGGCCTGGTCACTTCAGACCAAACACGAACTCACAGGCAGATTCATAGAAATATTTCCACTTCTGTTTGAGTCGACGCAGCAAAGCTCCACCTGCTGAAAGAGCTGAATTCTCTGTGGTGTCACATAAAAATCCTCAGTTATCTCCAAGAAATAAACCGTCGAGCTGATGAATGAGACTTTAATGCACTGGACTCTTTTTGTTCAAGCCTTAAACGTGTTTGTCTGCATTTGCCAGAGTTCTCCAAAAGATTTACTGAGGTCCTGAAATTCCTCCTCGTGGTTTTGTATCTTGGCAACGTGTTGGGACTCTGGGTGGGGAGGGCCACCTCGCTAACCTTGTTAAAAAGGCAAACAGTTGTAAAGCAGGGGGAGAAAGCTGTAGCTCGCATGTACTTCAGCGGAAATCCCTAAAAAAGGAAGGAATGGGGCGAGGGGCACGCTGCCGCTGACTTCCATATGTAGCACACCACAATCAACAGGGAGAAAGCCATTAGCGTTAGCAAACAGAAGTTTTTATGCTAGGAGCAGGGTGGATTCTAGGATCGGTCGGGTTCATCGGAGTTCCAAACATCAAGTTCCAACTCTTATTATCTTCTCAGTGAATTACTAAAGCAAGGTTTGTGCTGTGGGACAAACAAAACATTCATTTCCTGGGATTAAAATAAGTGGGGCTGGGAATACCCTTCTGGTGTTTGGATACGAGGTGACATGTGTGATGGCATCCAGAAGGGAAGAGAGACATTTAAGAGAAGGTTAGTCGTGAACCCTGAGTCATAACGTTTCGTGTTGTTGGAGGGAGACGCAGGAGTGACGTAAAAAGGTTTCTGCAAAAGTTCACTTAAAGCCAGAGAAGATGTTGGAGGCTATGGTCGTCCATTAAATAGTCCAGAGAGGAAAAAGTCCGCTAACGCCATCCGAAGATGAGGATGTGTTAACAATCTTGTTGATGGACATAGATGGATGAAACACAAGTGTCTTGTTTTCCAAAATACAGAATGGAAATTGTTTTTCTAAGACTAGAGCGGTGTCTCTCTGTAAGGCGTGGCGGTGTCGTTCTTCTGTCTCAGCCTCTTTGTCAGGACACTGTGGCCGCTGCCCGCGGACTGTCTCTGCTATGGCTGCGGCAGGAGGGATGGGTGGGATGCTGTTTGTTTTCCAAAGTGACGCTGTGCTTCTGGTATGGCTGAGCCACTAAGTGAGTGATCGACCAAGAGTCTCCAGATTTACCACAAGACAGAGAAGTTTTTCTGATCAGAAATCCTCCAGAAATGTAAGAAATGAGGAGGGAACACAGACAGAAGCAGGAGCGAGGCAAAAAACTCTGATTTGTCTGATCTGAGCGTCACATCAAGAGCTGGCTAGGAAAAACAGCTGGACCTGGAAAACATGTAATCAGTATGGCTGCAGGCATCCCGCAGGCCGCAGGGTTCACCTCCCTCCAACACAAAAACATAAGCAACAGCGAGGAAACATCGACTCCAAAGCCCAAACACGTGGCAGGTTGCTCAGCGCAGGCCAGGCCAGACAGAGACACACAAACCACAAGTCCACCGCTGCCTCCGAACACGACACGAACTTCACACGGGGTCAACGTGACAGCTGCAGCTGAGCCTCCGGGTTTGGGCCGAGAGGAACCAATCTGCTCTGCTCATCAGCTGTGGTCTTCAGCACCAGACCCCAGTTCACACACGGGTGATGCTGAAGCAGGCAGAGGATGAGCGACGAGGGACCAGCGTCTGGGTCACATCCTTTATGTGCGTCCAACATGTCTGGACAAGCCTGCACGACCGGGCTCAGGCGGAATCTGCTGCTCCGAACGTTCCTATCAATGCCTCAATTCATCTTGTCCACAAATCTAATCCACAAAACCTAAACTCCCAAACAGACTACTCACCATGTGCTCATAAATAAAGCCACCGTTTCACCATCTGATGTCGATAGCTTCCATAATGGCTCTGAGGTGAAGGCCTAAAAATGCAGACGGTCATCACATGCTTTTTTTCAGATGACATCATCGTGAAAAGCTGCCCTGAAATTTGAACTACTCTAATAAAATTTGGCACAACATCAGATCATATCTGACGTAAGACGGTAGCTCCCCAGTGGAAATGTTTAGTTCCTTACAGGAACCAGCAGGTTGCTGGCTCTAAAATAATCATGTGGCCATTAACAGAAGTCCAAATGAATACTGGTGAAGGACCATTCCAGAGCGAGCCTCTGTGAATGGTCCAGTATGAATAAAAGGAGTCATTCTCAGAGCTGTTGTGGGAAAATGTTCACAGGGAATAAAAAACACAACCGAACAAAAATGTAAAGGAGAAATATGTAAGAATTCTCCAGTAAAATGATCACTAAATCATGATGGGAGGAAGGTTAAAATAAAACAGGTTTCCTTCTCAGTCAGTTGGGGGCTTGTTTGTTTGCCTCACTGAGTTGCTTTCGTTTCATTTAATTCTTTCGGAGACCCATGGTCGGGAAGTAGACGGGCATGACTTACGCTCCCTATCGGGGTCCCACACACGTGAAAACACCTCATTGTCACGTTGTAGAGACTCACATCTCCTCCTCGTGTATATAAAGACCCAGGAGCGCTGATCACTAATGCGCTCCAGCCGCAGCATAGCGCGCTCTAGCTAGCACACCTGCTTCCCTCCCCCCTGCAGATGTGCTCATCCCAGTGCAAAAACCTCCTAAGACCCTGTGTACACACATGAGGGCAGTGACTTCTTGCACTATAAAATTTGATTCTCTTCAACTTAAACGTTGTTGTTATCATTTAGAGACACTTTGTAGTGAAGTAAAAACATGGGGGGGGTGGGGTGGGGGGGGGACTGGATGTGTTTGGACAGCAGGTCTGTTTTCAGATTGCAAATAATGTAAATGTTCCAATCAGATCCAGATTCATTACAAACAAACTGAGACATGCTTAGATCTGCTTGTGTAACATACATAAAACACATCCCAAAAAGTGTCCCATGCATTGTGAATGGTCCCCCTTCTGGCCACAAAGTAGCCCATCAATTTCTTTCTTTCTTTTTTTTTTAATAAATTTTTTTTCGTGTCCTGTCTGGCTGTGAAGTAAACAGAATTGATGTCTGAATGCTGGTAACAAGCCTTACAGATTTACTCTCAGGTGGAGCATCAAAGCGTCTGCCTTTAATGTCACGCCTGATACTTAAAACTTTATTGTTATTGTTTTTGAATGCTTTGTAATTTCCACCAGACACGGAGACAGAGGTGAAAGAGAAAGGAAGAGACAAAAGGTGGTGGTGGATGGGTGGGGGTTGGGGGGGGGGGGGGGGTTCCACAAAAATAAACAATCAATGATGAACAAGAGTCTGCTTCTAGACCTGCAGAAGGAGAAAAACAAACAAAAAAGGAACATACAACAATACAACAAGAGCAAACTATCACTGCATCAACTTAATGAAGAAATGTAAAATCAACATTGTTTTACTGAACAATCACACGATAATAAATCAAAGTGCATTTAGTGCCAACCACAGGCCAAGGCACCGCACCTCACACCAGGTGTGGCGGGGGAGGTGAGGTGAAGATGTATAGCATCAAGAGAAGTCCCAGGAGAGGGGAGGAGTCAAAGGCCCCACCTGACATATACAGTCATACACAAACACAGTCACACACTCCCTCCCTCATGCTCACACATGCACATACAACCAAAGACTTACAAAAATGCACGTCGGACACCCACTCATGCTCCCCATACACACCCTATTCACTCTGGTCCCGGTACTGCTGCACATGGGGTACAACCATCACCGGTTCCAAGAGTTCTGTCATGAGCCGGGGTGAGTGCTCTTCCCATCTTCACCATCTCTGAGTGTTCCGTTTGCAGGAGAGGGAGCGGCAGCTGCATCTCATCAGCTAATCAGCAAGTTGGATGCTTAAGGAGGATGGTGAACACTACTCGACGCCGGATGATTGCTACTGACTGGTAGTTTCTAGCCACTTGTACTCATCTCTAGGTCTCCCAGTGTATTGTGTGACTTTTTGGAACTCTCGTAACTCTGGGATGTTTTTGAACAACCTACCTCAGGTCTTGCTTCGCATCTCTAGTGTTTCCTCTGTGGGGGCCGGCTGCCCCGGGGGCAGCGGTGGGCTGTGGCGGCCGGGGTGCTTCATTTGCCTACTCTTACCAAGGCTATTGCTGCCAGTCTTGGTGCTCCCGGTGCAGTTGGCTCCTTTGATGGCGTTTTCGTCTTCTTTATATACATCACATCTGCACTCAGCCAGCTGCCCTTTCTTTGATTGTGTGTGTGTGTGTGTGTGTGTGTGTGTGTGTGTGTGTGTGCGTGCGTGCGCGTGCGTGCGTGCGGGGTTTTGAATCTGCTTGGGACGGGATTGAGGGTGGGAGGAGGGAGAAACAGAAACTTATGTGAATCTGTGTGGGAGGGGTGGGAAATCGACTGCTGTCTAGGTTGTTTTTAATATTGTAAAGCGCGTTGAGCTGAATTAGCATGAAAAGCGCTTCATAAATAAATTTTGATTTGATTTGATTTTGATCACGAAACCCCACGCTGAATCCATAGGACTCCACACCAGCTCGCTCTCCATCAACCCTCCGCTCCCTCTCCAGCTCCAAACCTCCCTCTTGGACAAACCCCCGGCTCACTACCTCCCCTTACTCACCTAGACTCCTCGACCTCTGTAAGTCCCCACTCATTACTCCTCTTCTGGACTACATCTCCCAGGACTCACCTCTGTTGTCCTCCCCTCTAGACGCTGCCTTCCCGTTCCTTCACCGGCTGGACTTCCAGTGCACCCTTAGTTAACGTTCTCCTTTAATAAAAGATTGTTATTTTTCCTTCAGCCGTTGTCCTGTACTGATTCTGCATGTCTTGGGTTAGACTCTTGCCCCAAACCATGACAAGTTTGACCCTTTCTGCTGGGGTGCTGATGAGCAAAGCAACCCACCACCCCAGACCCCAACCAGACGGCCAGATCTCCCTCCTAGCCTTCAGTTCCGGGAAGCCAAGTGACAACAGAAGAGTGCTAAGACCCCTAGTCTCCCTCCGCCTGCTCCGATATAGTGTTAGTGCGTGTTGATTAGGTGTATTCCATGGCTGTGGTGAGCAGGCAGTGCGGGCATCGTCTAGCCTACGCCAACTGATGCCACCACACTACCCCACTTGAACCCACAGCCCTCAGTGTCTAAGTGCAGTTTAAAATTGGAAGTGGGCACCGGCACTCGGGATGAGGCTGAAAAATCCCCCTGCCAAATGCCGTTGAACGTGCTCTTTCCCAAGGCCCTAAGTGTGTGTTTTTTTTTTTTGGAATGTCGTTGGCGGAAGTGTTGAAGGTGCAATTAAAATCGGGGGGCAGGTTGTCACAAGAATGCGGAAATGGGGCCCATACCCGCACCCCCTGACTTGTCCACCCTCCAAGGTCCTATGTGCATGATTGTGTGATGATGTGAGGGGGCAGGAAGAGAAAAATGTGTGGGATGGGGAGGAATGGCTGGTTGGCCCTAAGCCCTCCAGGGAGCCAGCTCACCCACTGGACCCATCAATTTATTTCTAACACCCCCACATCTGCAGCATCATCTGAGTGTTTCCACACATGGCAGGACTGAGTTTTACTGGACGTCTGGGTGCTGAAGCTGGATAGAAACAGTGTGCATCCAGTCTCCTTGTCATCTTGCCGACTGTCTTCTCAGACACACAAACCTCCAAGCGTACAAATGGTGATCTGTTGGTGATGTGGTTGGCAAACGTGGCTGTGATCCAGAGGTCTCCTGAGCAGCGCGCCCTGGAAGTTCTCTGATAACAGAGAAGTTTGAATCAGACCTTTTTTACACCCGACCATTTACTTTTTACAGAGAACGGATGTCTGGTGATGTAACTTCTGGAGGTGAAGGTGTGTCTGATGTGCAAAAACAGCAGAAAAAGTCGCCATCCGTGTAGTGTAGCCTAAAAACCATAAATGACAGAGCAGACAACTCTGAGTCAGTTCTTCACCAAAAGAAAGTGAAGCTTCTGTTACAAACTAAAAGTATCAGCAGCACTTTCTACACCCATCCACCGGTCAATGTACACAGCAGGTTTGATGAAATATTATAAAATAAAATCTGTATGTGTTGTAAAACAGGAAGTTCAGAGGCAAGTCACCTTCTGTCCATAAATAAAAGCAAACAGTCTCCACCTGGATATAACAAAAAAAGCAGATATCTACCAAGATGATGATGCAACAATTCAGACCAAGTATTTTTTGCAGTGGTCTCTGGTAAATAAATGCCTTACTTTCTGTGTGTGGGGGGGAGCTCTGGCACTCCTGTTTCAGGAGATGAACGTTAGCCAGAGTTGAACTAAAAACAGCAGGACTTGGGAGTCTTTTTTGCTCATATTTGGACATGTCACAGCTGATTGGCTAACAGCAACACAACTCTACCGCTGACTCTGTTGGCTTTGCCATGTTGATGCTGCTAATGCTAACATTGTTAACGCTAACGGTTAGCTTCTATAGCTGAGATGTGCTCTGCTCTCTCCTGGACGCTAAACCAACAACAGCCTTCACCGTCGTGAGTCAAGATGTGTGAGTCTGTGAATGGTAACTTCCAGTGTGACGTAGATCTGAGCGGCTTCTGTAATCCAAGCGTTTCCTCTGGCTGGTGGCTAATGAAGAAAAAAGGCACAGAAGACTATTTTCACATTTAGCCTGCGTGTGTGCAACGTTTTCAAAATTTAAAACATTTTATTGAGCCAGGATGCTAAAATGACCATTTACATGAAAAGGTACTCTGACCTCCACCACCGTCTGTGGCCGGAATTCAGCATTTGCAACTTCAGAGTGGCGGTCCGGTCTGTTGGACTTTGAACTGACATACTTGGCACTGCTGTCTACTTCCAGCACATTTGCTGCATGTTTTAGATCATGAACACAGCTGATTTGTTTAATTTACTGATTAACCACACCTGTAGACACTAGTGAAGGCTGGGGAGATGTTTCAGCTTCCAGATTAAGTTGTTAAAAAGACGAACGCACAGCGAGGAGATAGGTTCTGCTTTTGGTTCTTCTAAACTAAAAGCAAGCCAAAACGGCCTAGTCTCCCTTTAAACTCGGAGTGACCAATCAGATGTAAAAAATAACAGGTGAAAACGGATTCTCAGTGAACTTGGTCTATAACCCACTGAGAATCTCCAGGAGGTGCTGGAGGAGTTTCTGCAGCGGTGTGACTCTTTCCTCTCACCCCGGGTGTGAGGAACCTTTCAGAGTTTTCCAGGAAAATTACCTTTTTAGGCAGACGGATCATTTTTGGAAGGCTTTAATGGTATTAAAACAGATTACTGCCCAACCCTGACTGAAAAGGTAACTTAATTTGTCTTACACAATCATAACAGGGTCCGGGAGGAAAGAGAAACGTCTTCTGTTGCTTTAGAAAATCCCCTGAAACTAAAAATTATGCCTTGTCCTGGGAGAACACGAGCCTACATCTTATCTGCTTTGTTTTCTTAGTGAGTTAACGGTTCAGACACACTCATTAAAAGTCTCTCTAATACTAAATTAAGCTGATTTGGTGAATTATGGCCATTTCTTTGGATTACCACTGAATTATTAGTAACATGTGGGTTTAAAGACAAACACAACGGCTCCTGTCAAACTCAGGACCTCAAAGTGATATTCCTCATAAGGCCGCTGAGTTTATTTACTTTATAATGTCAGAGCTACTTATTATCAACACTTATATGATAACGTAGTTGCACCTCAGGTTTCAGTTCAGATTTCTTCTATGTGCTTTAGGGATGTAAATGAGGCTTCTCCATTCAGCATTTTAGCCTGTTCTCATTGTTCTCACAGGGTCAGAAGCATTTGGAGACAGGAAGATGATCACGTTGAGCAGTTAAAATAATCCAAACCAGTTTCATTTGGCAGAAAAGCAAAACAGAGGACTCAGCTAAAACCTTCAAATAGGCGGTCTAATTACAATAATCATTATTGCATTTGTTTCACTCAGGAATCAGTGACTGGTGGTTTTATTTAACATATTTGTAACACTCTAAATTAGGGGTTGTATCAACTAGTCCACTTTACCGCTCTATAGTGACTTTTTATGCTTGTCATCGACTAGTCGCTGTCGCGTGATAATGACCGACAAGATGCAGTCCTCGGAAAAGACAGCAGGTGACGAGCCCCTGCGCGTCGGGAGGCGACGCGCTGTGCCACCACAACACACGTGGGACAACTTTAAAAAAATATATTTCTAAAGACATTGTAAAGGCTGACCACAACAACAACATACATCAACTTTATTCTGAAAAGCCTAGCAGTAGTTTAGGATTTACTTATGTGATGATCTCTTCTCAGACATGTTGACGTTCTGGTGTTTTAACTGTAGAAGAAGCATAAAGAAATTAACGCTGCTGCCACTGGCAGATGAGGGTCACCATGGTAACCACACACCTGAGTCGCTAATGCCCTACGGCCCTGTTTCTGCGTCAGGATAATTATGCCAGTTTTTCTCCCGATCTCCCGCTTCTAACAGTCTCACAGAAGAACCCGATTCATGGTAATTGTTCTAATGATAATCTTATCAGATATTCCTGCCATGTGTGGTGTGTTAAGAGTGATCTGGTCTGCTTGGAAGCATGTCTGGATCGCTCCAATCATAAATCTGGGATATTAAACACGTTGGATTGATTTGTGTGTTGCCTGTTGAATGTGCCGTTTCGCTAATCAGAAAGTGGGGCGATGAAAGCACGCTCCTCCTCCGTCATGTTTGTCTACTCTAAAGTCACGTTTGATCTCAAGAGGTTTGGTGAGATTTCCCGACTGTGTTTCTAACCATGTGGCCACACACTCTAGGACCGAAACGGTTATAGCTGTGAATTTTCACCTCCACGTGTGTGATCTCATGTTTTAAAAGTTGTCTGTGAATTTTTGTTATCCTGCAACGACAGCTAGTTCTTTAGCTTCGAACCAACAGTCACTGCCCAAATGTCGGGAGGAGTTATGAATCCACCCATATCAGAAAATAATCCTAAGGGAACAGCTGAAATGTACTGATTATAGTACGTCTACAGCGTACCTGAGAAACACTCGGGTTAGTGAAACACGCAGCTGCTCAGCACACAGCGTTCTTTTTCTTTGTAAATGAAGGAAATGGACTTTCCTCGCAACTAGTCCCCAGATGTCCTCCGAGCCGCTGTCTTTCTGTCCTGCTGGCAGATGTCTCTGTTCGCAGCCTGGAGAGAAAAGGCTTGCGGGTGGAAATGAAGGAGGTACATCACAGGAGAGCGGAGACAGGAGGAGGGATGACAGGAAGGCCTTTTCCACAAAGTGAGTCATGGAAAGCTTCTCGGCGGCGGCGTGAGGGTCGGCGCGGCCTGCCCTCCATTCCCGCCCGCTCCCCTCAACTCGTTACTCAACTTTTATTGAATCTGAAATCTGAAGAGGAGGGAGAAGAGTGCTGTCTCATTCTTGTCTCTGTTTTATTTTATTTCTTCCTACCTCCCCCCACTCCCCCGTCTCCCTCCCACCTCCTCACTCCTCTGGTCCTCTTCTATCTGTCCACACTTGAGAATGTCACGCAACAGGAGCTCAGCCTCAGTTAAAGCAGACAAGATTAATTTCCTGAAGCTTGTTCCAGTCGGAAACAAAAGACCCAGAAAAAGTCTTGCATTAAACTCCGCCTTTCTAAATAAACCCGTAAATCCATTTCCAGATTCCTCCAGTCCTGAGCGAATGTTTGGACACTGCTGGCAGAGACTCTAGAGTTCTGGTAAAAAAATCTTTTCAGAGCAGCTTTCTGCTTACGAATAAAATAAATATTCTTCTTCTGTAAGAACAGAACGTTTTAATCCTCTGAACTGAGTTCAGAACGAGACGACGGGCCAACAGAGAGAGCTAACGTTGGCAATAGATCTGGGATGACAGCAATTTGACATCTTTTTTGAGGCTAGGCAAATGAAAATCTTGACTTATGTCTGTGAATGTGCCCGATTGTGTGTTTGGCGGTTTAATAGTTTAAAACATCCCCTTCCTGCACAAGCCTCTGGTTGCTTAATCAGATTACGCCCCTCAAACAATCTCTTTTTGTCTGCTGCTTGTCTGCTTTCCACGTTATCGCCTTGGATTCCAGAGTCACGTGTTGCTGAGAAACGCTCCATTCCAACATCAGCAGACGGTTGCTGTGCGTCCCGTGATCGCTCCCAGCGGAGGCTGGCGGACGCTCAGGCGGGTAACGAGATGAAAGAGGCTGGAGGGACCTGGAATTACACAAACTTCGGTCGCTGTCAGCAACAAGCAGCAGCTCCGCTCAGCTTGTGATGGAGACAGATCAGGCTGGCAGAGCGGAGCCAAACAGAGAGAACTGATAGTAAAGCTGAGGCTCTGACAGCAGGGAGAACAGTGAACATGCGGGGGATGATTAAGTTGCTGAGTGTTAACATTTTGACAGATCCAGAGAGGAGCCTTGACTGTGCCATGACCCCCCCCCCCCCCCCCCCCCCCCAGTACCAAACAAAAGGCAGGGCAGAGGAGGTCCCTGACCCTCACAGGGAGACCCTCTCATGACCCAGCAGAGACAGGAAACAGGAAGTGTGACCCCTGACCTCTACAGGGGAGGGATCCTGTTATATACCAACGTGTGACTGTGGCCGGCGATAACAACCCGGGATGTGTGAATCCGATCTGGGAAGCAGCAGGAAGACTCGGGTGTTTATGACCCTTCTCATGATGGTGCAACAAAAGTAAAGCAGAAGAAGAAACATCTGAGCTCAACCAGGTTCCCTCTGCTGCTGCTGACAGGAACATGTTCTATAGCCGAGCACATCATGTCACTGTCATCTTCTTGAACATGTGGAACACCAAAAACCCATTTTTAATGATTATTTCTGATTATAATGGGTCACTCTGAGTTTCTTCATGCAGGCTGAACATGAAAAGCTCTCCTACACCCATCTCCTGCATTCGCTTATGACAGATAACAGATGGTGGAAGGCTGACAGACCTACCTCACACTCATGGACTCACCCATCTTGACTCACAGCAGGGGAGATTGTTGTCAGTTTAGCATCCAGGAAACAGCAGGGAATGTCTCGACTAAGCTAACCATTAGCATTAGCAACTTCACCACACGGCAAAAGCTCCTCCAGGCTTGTGTTATTTGTGGAGACACATCATCAACGTTGCACGTCAGTGGCAGAGTTGTGCTGCTGTTATCCAATCCGAGGCCAAATATCCAGAAATAAGACTCCAAAACCAGCTGAGATGTGGGTCAGTGCTAGCTCTTGGAAATGGTGCACTGGTGTATTTTTTATCCCCAAGAAAGACTTACAAGGCATTTATTCTCACTAGAGACCCATGAACGCACCTTTAAAGAACCGGAATCTGTAAATAGGAACAACCCAAAAGTTATTTCTTCGATATGAGTTTTACTCTCACATCGAGTGACGCTTTGAAGCTGCTTTTAGCTACTATTTTGCACACAGATGGAGTCAGCTTCCTCATGACCTCAGATGCGTCCCAAACTTTGAAATCAAAATTGAAAACGTTCACATTTTCATCAGCCTGTGAATAAATGTTCTTATGCTGCTCATTCTGCACCTGTATTTGCTCACCTTTTAACTTTGTTTCTTCTTCATTTTGAAATTGTATTTTCTGTCATGTTAATTTTAATGTTCTTGCTATTCTTGCTAATGGGAAGCACATTGAATTTCCTCTGTGTATGAAATGTGCTAAATAATTAGAGCTGCCTTGCCTTGCTAGAGGCTAATGTTGAGCTAACAATGCTAACGGTGAATTAGAAGCAAATAGTCAGCTCTGAAAATATCTCAAGCTACGTTTTCAACTACCAGCAACAGTCATTACGATTATTTAGGTCACCGGGCAGAATTGGGATCACAACTGAGTGATTTTAAGGATGTTTTTATTCACTATGCTGGATCCACTGACTTACTGCTATTTATGCTATGCTAAAGCTAAAGGAGGACAACCAGGTTGGGGGTGTGACGGGCTGATTAAAAACAGTTTTTTCCCAGTTATCTAACTCTGGGAAATATGTCAACAGACAAAATTTCAATTTTGGGTGGAATATCCCTTTAAAGAGGTGGAGTTTGTAAAGTATGGTTGTGGTAATTACACTCTGGGAGGTGGTGGTGTTCGAGCAAATGGGTAGACTGGGCACAGAGAGGCGAGCCCAGTATGGGTCTCGGGATTGACAGGGTGTGGGGGGGTGGGCGGGTGGGGGTGGGGGTATGGAGGTATGGATGGGATGGCTGGCCCTCATTAGCAAGCAGACTAATTGGTAGGGAAAGGGCCTTCACGTGCTCCAACTGACCTCTCAGTCAGCAGGGGAGTCAGGAGTGTGTGTGTGTGTGAATTTCTAAAGTCAAGGAACCATAACTCTCCACTTTCCATCTTCAGAAAACAAAAGGAACATGGTTGGTGTCCCAAGAGGCCTGCCAACTTCGTACCTGACCCCCCCCCCCCCCACCAGGTGTCACACTTCGTTTACAGAACCCTCGTGGCTTATTCCCACTCACAGATACAGCAGCTCCTTTTTCCCTGCCCTGAATCCACAGCGGCCAAACTTCACACACATAAAAACTGGCGAGGGGACACAGACCCTGGGGGGGGGGGGGGGGGGGGGGGGGGGGGGGGGGGTATTAAATAACGCTTCTAAAAGCCCCAGTAAATAACATCAAACACAGGTTAGCGAGTGTTCGTTTACACAACAGCAGGCCCGGTCTGACACCTACAGTGTCTATTAGTCTGAAGGTAAGCTCGCCCTGCAAAAAGACCCCCTCCCCCCCACCCACCCCCACCCACATGCTGCTCTCGTCATGCAGCAGCTTCCACTTTATCTCCACCATAAGGCCAGGAATCCTACATTTCAGCGCACATTTAAGTGTTGCTTTATTTGGTTCATATATCACGGCTGTATATGAGCTGTAGAATGAATCCCGTTCCTGTGTGTATACAAGACAGATTACTGCAAGTGTGTGGATGAAAAACGGCCGCAGCTTAAGCGTGTGATTTATACACACCCAGGCGAGCACGGTGTGTGTGTGTGTTGGGCGTGCGCTCGCCTGAGCTCCGGCGGCTCGGAGGAAGTGAGACTGCGTGATGGAATTTGTGGCGTTTGGGATCTGGTTTATTTTCCAACCTGGATTCCTATCCTACCTGCAGGATTTTCCCAGGTTCTGGCTTCAATTAGTCTGGGAAGCAGCAGAGAGGGGAGGGTGGGGGTGCGTAGGGAAGGGCGACAGCGCTGGAGTCTGTCACACACAGCTCAGCACAGCTGTGGAGAGGGAAGGAGAGGCGTCAAAAACGCAGAGATAGGGAACGATGGAAGGCAGTGTGTTACGTCTGAGTCTAGTTCTGACCTGTGGTTCTTCTCTGCTGGACACCGCTCTCTCTGCAACCCTTTCTGTCTCGTCACCTTCAAAGAAAAGCTGCAAAATCTTGGGGAAAAAAAAAGTCCCAAGAGGTTTTACCCCCCAAATGGCAAGCTCATCTGACAAATGAGACGCTCTGTAATCAAAGGCCAATCACATAATTGCACCGTTTTGCCACCAGCTCCAGCATCTCCTGCCAGATTAGCTGCTCACAGGAGCAACGTGATACTCTGGGAAGCTAAACAGATGTTCAGCAAAACCAACTAATACCATCAGAGCAAGAACACATCTTCAAAACGACGTGTCCTAATTTAGGCGGGCTGCCTCCTCACAAGTATTCCGCCTGCACTCAAAATCAAAGCGTGGATGCGGAGTCACGCTCCACTCCGCTGCTAGAAAGCAGCGAGACGCGCCGGCGTTGCATCAAAGAATAGCTTCAGATTGACATCAGAGCCGAGCAGAGCGTGTTGAATTACATTCATCTCTGTCGACGTTAATGTTCTGCGTATACAAGCAACAACACTCAGACGGGACCTCACACGGGAATTTGTTCCACAAATTCCTGCGGCCGTGTGGTAGATGGCCAGAGAGCAACAACATTCTGCTGCGCTCCGAGCAGTCCTGCGCTGTTTAAAGGCTGCGCGAGGCAACGCTTTAAACAAAAGGGGAAAGCCATTCCTCTCTTCTCGTTTATAATGTGGAGCTCACTAGAAGCTTGGCCTAGGCTCAGCGATGACATCAACCACTTCGGGCGTGAGAAAACGTTGTTTTACATGCCGAGGCGAACGACTCTGAGCTTTTTCTGCTTCTCATGGTGTGAAGTTTAGATTTGCAGAGGCGCAAAAGCGAGCGTCTCCCTGCCAAACCGTCTCTGTGTCTGCAGACGCTGCGATCAACACTGACTATGTGAGAAATGACACATTTCCGTTGCGATAGTCGCATTTTACAAGGCCGTCATCGTGGAGCCCTTAGGAGAGGAGGAATGAAACATCAGGGGGATTAAAGCTGGGAGGAGGTAGATTCTTTGGAGGGGTCCCATGTTCCCCTCCAGAGAGCTTGAGAGTGCAGCCCCCTATTTCACGACACTGTTCCACGTACGTTGGTCTGGGGCTGATTCTGGGTTTGAAAGTGGGTCAGCCCAAGCTGGAGTGAATATGTTGACTGTTTCAGCCAAAGCATGAAGATTGTTCATTCAGATGGAAAACATGTGCAGCATTAAGGGGCCTCTGGGGGCCTTTAAGGAGTTGTACCTGTGTCCTAAATGTGTACCTGAGCTCATTTAAAAGATTAAAGGTGTTCTTGAATGCATTTTGACCCCTTTGCCTATCAGAGCTGGATCTTAGGACATCTTATACTCAGAAATGATGTAGTTAGAATAATAATATTACTACTTTTGTGATGTTGTACGAGCTTGCAGGTGAGGAGCCTGTTTTGAAACATGGTAAATGGCCTGTATTTGATATGGCGCCTTCTAGAGTCCTGGAACCCCCCAAGGCGCTTTACAACACAATCAGTCATTCACCCATTCACACACACATTCACACACTGGTGGGGATGAGCTACGATGTAGCCACAGCTGCCCTGGGGCGCACTGACAGAGGCGAGGCTGCCGAGCACAGGCGCCACCGGTCCCTCCGACCACCACCAGCAGGCAACGTGGGCTAAGTGTCTTGCCCAAGGACACAACAACAGCGACAGACTGAGCGAGACTCGAACCTGCAACCTTTCGATTACGAGGCGAGCACTTAACCCATGTGCCACCGTCGCCCCAACATGGACTGCAGTACCCAAACTGGACCACAGGATGTCATTCTTATTTCATCCACCCGTAAAGTTTAGCAACATTTCTGCTTTTTGACATTTCTGAACTCCAAAAACGTTTCATTAAACTGATCAAAGGTAAAATGGGAACAAGCACCCAGACGGGCAAAAACATTAGGCTCTACCCTTTGTCCCTACATCAGAAGGCATTAAACAGCACAGCTAGAGGTAGTTCTCTCTCTCTTAGATGGTTAGTTAGTTCATCCACGTTTAGCCCCTGCTCCATCCAGAGCTGGTGGTCTTCCGACCCGGACGGAGGCAGGTACCTTGTAAAAACAGCTTCTAATTAAAGATCACTTTCTCTGGTGACCTCAGAGGATGTTTACAATATGCAGGCTGGGAGCAGACAGGCCCATACATGAAATACTGTGGTCAGTCAATAAACACTTAGCAGGATTACAAAGTATGTTTAGGGTTTAGCCCCTCTTGTGGCGTGTGACATCATATTTTCCTCTCAGCAGATACAGACTTGGTGACAAACTGAAGGGGAAAAAAAGACTCGGCTAAGGGTTGGACCATCACTCACACCTCGGCATCAATTCCAAAAATCCACGGAGCTCCTTTGATGGAGTGACGAAGCACCTTTCTTTCAGGAGATCTTTTTAACGAGGCTGGAGGACAGCGCCGTCTCACACGCCGGTCTGGTCTGAGTTATCACTGCAAAATTGTCCAAGTCCAGTTTTCATGCTGCAGACAAATGATGGCGGTTGCAGAGAAACGGCTTCAGTTCGAGGCGGATCGGTGGGCCAGCTTGATGTCACCGGTCGTTTAGCGGGAATAGTTCAAACACGAGGCTTGTGGAGGAAAAACTCAAGTTGGATAAAGGCGTAGTTTAGTGGAGTTGCTGTGCGGGCGACGGTGGCACAGGAGTTAAGTGGGCGCCCCGTAACCGGAATGGTGCAGGTATGAGCCCAGCTCAGTCAGTCGCTGTCGTCGTGTCCTTGGGCAAGACACTTCACCCTCCTTACCTGCTGGTGGTGGTCGGAGGGACCGGTGGCGTCTGTGCTCAGCAGCCACGCCTCCTTCAGTGAGCCCCAGGGCAGCTGTGGCTACAATGTAGCTCATCACCACCAACGTGTGAATGTGTGTGTGAATGGGTGAATGATACACTGTAGTGTAAAGCGCTTTGGAGTCCTCTGGCTTTACAAGTGCAGGTCATTTATCATGATTGGCTAACCGTCATAACCAACAAGCACTTGTTTGTCCTCGATATCGGACCGAGACAATCCAGCTATGGTAAATTTCTTGTATTTGGATAGCTCCATCTGGGGCTCTACAAACCCCCAAGGTACTTTACAACACATCCAGTCATTCACCCATTCACACACACATTCACATGCTGCTTTTGATTAGCTTGATTTTATCCACAGCTGCCCTGGGGCACAATGAAGGAGGCGATGCTGCAGAACACAGGCACCACCGGTCCCACCGTCCGCCACCAGCAGCCGAGGAGGGTTAAGTGTCTTGGCCAAGGACTGGGGCTTGATCCTGCAACCCGATAATTACAGGTAGGGCGCTCGACTCCCCTTTCACCATTGCTCTACTCCGACTTTTGATTGGAGCCGTTCTTCCGAGCACACCAGGGCGTTCTTACCACACCACACACGGCAGGAATATCTGATAAGATTACCTTTAGAGCCGTCAGGGTACTCAGCGGTGTCTTCCAGGTTACAAATCAGCATAAATATCTCAGTGTGTTAACATGAGACAAGACAAAAATCAGAGGAACTTTGGTGCCAACATGGCTTTCCTGTAGGAGCCAGGTTTATTGTGTTCACCGTCACACTCCCGGTTTCATTCTGCGAACAAAACCTTGAAAATGTGTTTATGAATGTAACCAACATCCTGCAGAGTTCCCATTCTTTGTGTTCATTCAGGTCCTTTTACAGGGTTTTAATAAAGTCTCCTTCCAGAGCTTGACCGTAGAGTTTTTTCACGACCTTCCTCTCCTGCACTCTACATCGTTCCCACTGGACTGTTTAAGAAGCATGTTACAGCCAATCCTGTCAGCTGAAAATTGTAATCATTCACGTGCTCCTGGGCTATTTTTCAACTGTTTTAAATATTCTATTGTTTAACTTTCTAGAAAAACAACCAATTCCTCATCCTTACATCAAAGCATGTTTCTAGATTATCTCTGGTTTGGAATAAAAACCAGTTTCACAGCTGCGGTCATTCATGATTAGTGATGCGTTCAGCCTGATTTTAGAGCAGCCGGCTGCTAAAACTTCCACTTTAGGACAAACTACCCGAGTCCCAAAAAGACAAACGTCAACAGAAGACGTTTGGACCTGGAAAACGGATGCTGGTGTTTAGCTCTATCTCGTTTCCTCTGGCAAAGCAGGTTTCCGGTTCCAGTGAACGTGTCCTGGGGATGATAGCCAATGGGAGGGGTGAGAGTTATTGTGTTTAAAAGCCAGGTTGTTCTGTACATTTGCAGCTTTAACTACTAGTTTATTTTGTTTTTTGCAGTAAGTTCTGAAAGTTCCAGAAGTTTCTTAAATGATGCTGAGTCAACAGGATATCCTGTTCAGTCCTTAAGTGGTATATACCAGCTGATCGGATCAGTGAGCAACCGGCTCGTGGTTCCATCCATCCATCCATTTTCTCATGCTTATCCGGAGTCGGGTCGCGGGGGCAGCAGCCTAAGGCGAGAGGCCCAGACTTCCCTCTCCCCAGCCACTTGGGCCAGCTCCTCCGGGGGAATCCCAAGGCGTTCCCTGGCCATCCAGGAGACATAGTCTCTCCAGCGTGTCCTGGGTCTACCTTTAGGTCTCCTCCCGGTTGGACGTGCCCGGAAAACCTCACCATGGAGGCGTCCAGGAGGCGTCCTGACCAGATGCTCGAGCCACCTCAACTGGCTCCTCTCGATGTGGAGGAGCAGCGGGTCTACTGCGAGCCCCTCCCAAATGGCTGAGCTTCTCACCCTATCTCTAAGGGAGAGCCCAGCCACTCTGCGGAGAAAACTCATTTCGGCCGCTTGTATCCGCGATCTCGTTCTTTCGGTCACTACCCAAAGCTCGTGACCATAGGTGAGGGTAGGAACGTAGATCGACCGGTAAATCGAGAGCTTCGCCTTCTGACTCAGCTCTCTCTCTCTTCACCACGACAGACCGGTACAACGCCCTCATCGCAGCAGACGCAGCACCAATCCACCTGTCGATCTCGCGCTCCAGCTTTCCCTCTCTCGTGAACAAGACAAAGCAAAGCTGCATTACTTATAGAGCCCATTTCTAACACCGAGGCAATTCAGTGTGCTTTACAATTATCAGGACATGATATGAAAACAACATCAAAACACAAATTAAAATACGCACAAATGGAAGTACAGTTTAGAGCTAAAGGAGAAGGCAAAGTTACAGTAAAGATGGCGCATGATAAGGAACAATTCAGCTGATGAGTACATGAGGGTCGGGGCACGTCTGAGGTCATGGGGGAGCTGATTCCATACGTGAGCAGCATAGTAGCTAAATGCATCTCCACCATGTTTGGTTCTGACCCGAGGTTCTACCAGCTGATTGTTTCCCAGGGGTCTCAGAGCCCTATTGGGTGTTTATACAGGAATGAGATCAGACGTGTATTCTGGTCCCATGCCTTTGAGTGATTTATAAACTAGTAGAAGCACTTTGAAGTCTATTCTGTGGTTTACTGGTAACCAGTGTAGGGATCTAAGAACAGGAGTGGTGTGCTCCGTTCTCCTAGTTCTTGTTAGGACTCTAGCAGCAGCCTTCTGAACAAGCTGCAGCTGCTTCACAGCTTTTCTGAGAAGACCAGTTAGGAGACCATAGCAGCAGTCCAGCCGACTAGAAATAAAAGCATGAATGAGTTTCTCTAAGTCTGGTCTGGACACGAGACCTCTGACTCCTGACGTTTGATGAAGGTGATAAAACGCTGATTTAGTTACAGCCTTCATATGTCCAGAGAAGCTCAGGTCTGAGTCCATGAGAACACCAAGATTTCTAATCTGGGTCGTTGTCTTTATTCCCCTGAGTCCAGCTGAGCAATAGCATCCATCCTAACCTTCTTGTTGCCAAAGACAATAACTTCAGTCTTGTCTTTGTTTAGCTGAAGGACGTTTGACTGCATCCAGTCGTTTACTTGCTCTAGACACTGACAGAGTGAGTCCAGTGGCCGACAGTCGCTAGGTGATAAGGCTAGGTAGACCCCGAGATTCAATTCAATTCAAAAATACTTTATTAATCCCAGAGGGAAATTGATTAAATACTTAAACTCCTCCACTTGGGGCAGGACATCAACCCGGCTCGTGGTTTCTGAATACATTTTGTTTTTAACATGGAACACTTTATATGATTTGACTTATTTCAGGAATCATTAGATTACACGGTGCTGTGAGGTGTGCAGCCGTGCATAATAATGAGTTGGTTTTGTTTGATTTTGCCTAATTTACATCACAGAGATCAGCTGCAGTGGCTCTTATGTCAGAGGTTAAAGGTCTCAGACATGTTAGTGATGTCGGACCGGAAAACACAAACTTCCATGAGAAGAGCAAACCTGCAAACCCAATCAGACCCCCACCTCCCATGAACAGGGCAGCCATACGTAAATGAAGATGAGGTTACAGTACAAACATCGAGTTCGTGTTTCTGAGGTGTTTTCTGATTGTCTAAAACACAAGGAGCTCCGTCTCTTCAACCCGTTGCATTTTCTGTGTAAATTCTCATCAGAAGGACCCGTCAGAAACCGGAGCTCTGCTTGGACTCACTTAATGATGGAAACTTTCACAAAGTGCACATGTTCTGGCTTTTAGGACCAAAATATTTATTTCTGTGCTTTTGCGTTCCTCATTTCTCACTCTAAAGACGTCTGCATGTCCTGTGCAGATGGATTTCATGTGTTTGCATGGAAAACTTGAACGCTCTGCTCTACCAAGTGTTACTGGATCATTAAGAGGAAGCTGTCATTTACACTTTCTGCTGTAAACATTCCAAACCCACAGTGAAACAATTGAGAAATCACCTTGTTTATTCTTATCATTTAGCATTGCTTTGGCTGTGGGGCCCAGAGCCTTGGACAAATATGCCCAAGGCTCTTTGAAGGTGGGGGGCAGCTAACACACATGCATGGGGGAATACAGTAAAGTAAATGAGAAGACTGCAGCATGTCAACCTGCAACTGTTGATGTGCTTCCTGAGGGTCCCTGGCTGTCAGAGGGGAGTGAAAGAAGCTGACTGTTAACAAGAGGAGAGAGGGCTTGTAAAGATGAGTCTGCAGCAGCCAGAAAACGTGTTCGAATGAAGGTAAAACGTGTGAGTAATGACTGCCGCGAGCATCAGAAACCAGGAGATACCTGCTGATCGGTGGGCTGATGCGTCTGTCTGCTACAGTCTTCTCAGCGAGAGCAGAGACAAACCAGAAGAGCTCATGTGGAGGAGGGATAGCAAGCCTACTGGCTCACCTGGTTGATGTGTTTGAGTTTATCGATGATCTGGCTGATGACCGGCTCCGGGGGCTTGTTGTTCTTAGCCTCTGAAGCTGACAGCAGCCGTTTCAAACCCGGACCTATAAACCTGAGCAGAGAACAAGACCAGAATTATTCCGAGGAGTTCCAGGGATCAGACAAACGCTCCGAAGGATGTGTGTGAGCATCCCTCTGGATGTGGTGTTTATCACCACCTAGTGTTGGTGGAGTAAATGACGGGTCATCTAAGGTGGAAAACCCATTTGTAACTGAGCTCCAGCTAAAGAATTCCTCAGTGGAAAAGCATTCACACAGACATCAACATTTTTCCACTAAGCGTTGTTTAATTGTGGATTTTGTGATTGACTAAAGACCACAAACTGAGTTTTTGGGCCCAATCCAAACGTAAATCAGCGCCAGCCTTCATAAGTAATCCATCTTAGAGTTTAATAAGCATGTTTATACACCCCGTTTATGCGCATATTTTTCCAGAAGGAGACACAATTCTCAGATGGATTTAACTACTGTGCATAATTAATTTGGTGATTAGTTTTATGCATATTAACCTTCCAATTAGCGACTCTTTAATCATGAAAAAACATCAGCAGAGATGTATTTGTGTCCTGCTGAAGCTGCTGGTATATTTAGGTACAACAGGCGAGTGCTTACACGTCTTCATGTGCCACTGAGGAAATGCTGCTCTGTTGATTCTTGTGTAGTTATGAGGAGCAGGAGGAGGAGGAGGAGGAGGAGGAGGAGGAGGAGGAGGAGCTGCAGCGACTAAAAGGGGGATTCCTCTCCCCGACTTTCATGTCGAGATTTCTAGTTGTGCCAGGAATTAACCCCCTCCCTCGTATTATTACAGCTCTGAGGACGAGACTACCTACTGCAGCATGTATGAGACTCATACTCATGTGTGCTTGTGTGTGTGTGTGTGTGTGTGTGTGTGTGTGTGTGTGTGTGTGTGTGTGTGTGTATGTGTGGGACATTAACAGAACTCTAAGCTGTTTCAAAACATAACGACAGTACGATAAATCTCAGGGAGCATGATTAGTTTGAAAAGTGCTGCAAACATCAGTTTTACAAGGTAGCAGGAGGAACAGAGGGGCTTCAAGTGTGCCTTGTGTGCTCATATCTATACGTTTATAAACGTAAATATGTCATTGTCTCTATTGGGTTATTTAAGATCTATTTATAACCTAAAGTGTAGGAAAACAGCCTTTTTAAACACAAATCACCCTTTTGCAAATGCTGTCCTTGTGTTAGTGCTACACAGGGGCGTGCCCAGGGAGGGGCCTGGGGCAGAACATGCCACCCTTGGAATCTGATTGGACACCCCAGGTGCCACCCCACCAGTTCCATTTAAACTGACTTTACATTGTCCACAAAATGCTTGGAGTTATAAAAAGTAACAACTGCAGGGGGCAGCATGCTCCTTCACCACTGGTCTCTGGCCCCAGGTCTACAGAACAATTGCATATTTTTTCCAGGGCTGTTTCAAGGTATTTGGGGGCCCAAGGCAAGATGGACCTTGAAATGGGCGACGGTGGCACAGGAGTTAAGTGCTCACCCCGTAATCAGAAGGTTGCAGGTTCGAGCCCCGCTCAGTCTGTCGCTGCTGTTGTGTCCTTGGGCAAGACACTTAACCCACGTTGCCTGCTGGTGGTGGTCGGAGGGACCGGTGGCGCCAGTGCTCGGCAGCCTCGCCTCTGTCAGAGCACCCCAGGGCAGCTGTGGCTACATCGTAGCTCATCTCCACCAGTGTGTGAAAGTGTGTGTGAATGGGTGAATGACTGATTGTGTTTTAAAGCACCTTGAGGGGTTCCAGGTCTCTAGAAGGCGCTATATCAAAAACAGATCATTTACCATTTACCATTTGAAATCGACCCTCCCTCCACCCCACAGGAGAGTCATAGCATGGACACACTGATTGCATTAATGTTATTACCTGTGGTACAGTGCAAAACGGTCTGCATATCTCTCACAGTACTGCATGTATGCTAATGTTTACATTTGCAAAAACCCTCCTGCGTGCTGGCTGGCTAGCGGGGGCGGTCTGCTCGGGTGGGGGTCGGCCTGTAAGGGCCAGCGAGCTGAGCTAACACTGTTTGTTACTGCGTTTATTTCATAAATTAATTTAGATTAGTAATTGTCTGGGCCCCCAGAGCAGCCCGGGCCCCTAGGCAATTGCCTTGTTTGCCTGCCTTGTTGCTTCATTTATATATGTGCCATAAAGTGGCTTGGTAACCACTGCAAAACAGCTTGAAGAAGAAGAATAAAAAGAAGAAGAAGGAGAAGAAGACATGGTCAAGGCACAATGTGAAGCTTACAGATTCACTGGAATGCAAAATATAAATGGTTTTGTGAGGGAAGACACTTCCCCACATCCACATCCTGCTAGGGATGGGTACCTTTGACATTTGAATCGATACAGTACCAATTTTTGATACTTTTGAGTTTCGATAATTATTTTAATTGCTTTTTGAATTAAATATATATTATTTTCCCAGTATATAACCATAGTTGATAAATATCATGATAAATAACATACAACTGTTTGTATTTTAATCATTGTTGTGTTGCGCAACATTCTTAAATATGAAAACCTTTAACAACAAATGTCTCTAAATGACGCAAAAAAAAACCAGCTCCATGTACTTGTTTCATCTCCTTTCTCCTCTGGACAAACGGTGTGATCGGTGTCCTTGTAGTTTTATAAACGGTGTGATGGCGGGTCCTTGTAGTTTTATAAACGGTGTGATGGTGGGTCCTTGTAGTTTTATAAACGGTGTGATGGCGGGTCCTTGTAGCTTTATAAACGGTGTGATGTCGGGTCCTTGTAGTTTTATAAACGGTGTGATGGCGGGTCCTTGTAGTTTTATAAACGGTGTGATGGCGGGTCCTTGTAGTTTTAAAAAATGGTGTGATGGCGGATCCTTGTAGTTTTATAAACGGTGTGATGTCGGGTCCTTGTAGTTTTATAAACGGTGTGATGGTGGGTCCTTGTAGTTTTATAAACGGTGTGATGGCGGGTCCTTGTAGTTTTATAAACGGTGTGATGGTGGGTCCTTGTAGTTTTATAAACGGTGTGATGGCGGGTCCTTGTAGTTTTATAAACGGTGTGATGGCGGGTACTTGTAGCTTTATAAACGGTGTGATGGCGGGTCCTTGTAGTTTTATAAACGGTGTGATGGCGGGTCCTTGTAGCTTTATAAACGGTGTGATGTCGGGTCCTTGTAGTTTTATAAACGGTGTGATGGCGGGTCCTTGTAGTTTTATAAACGGTGTGATGTCGGGTCCTTGTAGTTTTATAAACGGTGTGATGGCGGGTCCTTGTAGTTTTATAAATGGTGTGATGGCAGGTCCTTGTAGTTTTAAAAAATGGTGTGATGGCGGATCCTTGTAGTTTTATAAACGGTGTGATGTCGGGTCCTTGTAGTTTTATAAACGGTGTGATGGCGGGTCCTTGTAGTTTTATAAACGGTGTGATGGCGGGTCCTTGTAGCTTTATAAACGGTGTGATGTCGGGTCCTTGTAGTTTTATAAACGGTGTGATGGCGGGTCCTTGTAGTTTTATAAACGGTGTGATGGCGGGTCCTTGTAGTTTTAAAAAATGGTGTGATGGCGGATCCTTGTAGTTTTATAAACGGTGTGATGTCGGGTCCTTGTAGTTTTATAAACGGTGTGATGGTGGGTCCTTGTAGTTTTATAAACGGTGTGATGGCGGGTCCTTGTAGTTTTATAAACGGTGTGATGGTGGGTCCTTGTAGTTTTATAAACGGTGTGATGGCGGGTCCTTGTAGTTTTATAAACGGTGTGATGGCGGGTCCTTGTAGTTTTATAAACGGTGTGATGGCGGGTCCTTGTAGCTTTATAAACGGTGTGATGTCGGGTCCTTGTAGTTTTAAAAAATGGTGTGATGGCAGGTCCTTGTAGTTTTATAAACGGTGTGATGGCGGGTCCTTGTAGCTTTATAAACGGTGTGATGTCGGGTCCTTGTAGCTTTATAAACGGTGTGATGTCGGGTCCTTGTAGTTTTATAAACGGTCTGATGGCGGGTCCTTGTAGTTTTATAAACGGTGTGATGGCGGGTCCTTGTAGCTTTATAAACGGTGTGATGTCGGGTCCTTGTAGTTTTATAAACGGTGTGATGGCGGGTCCTTGTAATTTTATAAACGGTGTGATGGCGGGTCATTGTAGTTTTAAAAAATGGTGTGATGGCGGGTCCTTGTAGTTTTATAAACGGTGTGATGGCGGGTCCTTGTAGCTTTATAAACGGTGTGATGTCAGGTCCTTGTAGTTTTATAAACGGTGTGATGGTGGGTCCTTGTAGTTTTATAAATGGTGTGATGGCGGGTCCTTGTAGTTTTATAAACGGTGTGATGGTGGGTCCTTGTAGTTTTATAAACGGTGTGATGGCGGGTCCTTGTAGTTTTATAAACGGTGTGATGGCGGGTCCTTGTAGTTTTATAAACGGTGTGATGGCGTGCCCTTGTAGTTTTATAAACGGTGTGATGGCGGGTCCTTGTAGTTTTATAAACGGTGTGATGGCGGGTCCTTGTAGTTTTATAAACGGTGTGATGGCGGGTCCTTGTAGTTTTATAAACGGTGTGATGGCGGGTCCTTGTAGCTTTATAAACGGTGTGATGTCGGGTCCTTGTAGTTTTATAAACGGTGTGATGGCGGGTCCTTGTAGTTTTATAAACGGTGTGATGGCGGGTCCTTGTAGTTTTAAAAAATGGTGTGATGGCAGGTCCTTGTAGTTTTATAAACGGTGTGATGGCGGGTCCTTGTAGTTTTATAAACGGTGTGATGACGGGTCCTTGTAGTTTTATAAACGGTGTGATGGCGGGTCCTTGTAGTTTTATAAACGGTGTGATGGCGGGTCCTTGTAGTTTTATAAACGGTGTGATGGCGGGTCCTTGTAGTTTTATAAACGGTGTGATGGCGGGTCCTTGTAGTTTTATAAACGGTGTGATGGCGGGTCCTTGTAGCTTTATAAACGGTGTGATGTCGGGTCCTTGTAGTTTTAAAAAATGGTGTGATGGCAGGTCCTTGTAGTTTTATAAACGGTGTGATGTCGGGTCCTTGTAGTTTTATAAATGGTGTGATGGCAGGTCCTTGTAGTTTTAAAAAATGGTGTGATGGCGGGTCCTTGTAGTTTTATAAACAGTGTGATGGCGGGTCCTTGTAGCTTTATAAACGGTGTGATGGCGGGTCCTTGTAGTTTTATAAACGGTGTGATGGTGGGTCCTTGTAGTTTTATAAACGGTGTGATGGCGGGTCCTTGTAGTTTTATAAACGGTGTGATGGCGGGTCCTTGTAGCTTTATAAACGGTGTGATGGCGGGTCCTTGTAGTTTTATAAACGGTGTGATGGCGGGTCCTTGTAGCTTTATAAACGGTGTGATGTCGGGTCCTTGTAGTTTTATAAACGGTGTGATGTCGGGTCCTTGTAGTTTTATAAACGGTGTGATGGCGGGTCCTTGTAGTTTTATAAATGGTGTGATGGCAGGTCCTTGTAGTTTTATAAACGGTGTGATGGCGGATCCTTGTAGTTTTATAAACGGTGTGATGTCGGGTCCTTGTAGTTTTATAAAAGGTGTGATGGCGGGTCCTTGTAGTTTTATAAACGGTGTGATGGCGGGTCCTTGTAGCTTTATAAACGGTGTGATGTCGGGTCCTTGTAGTTTTATAAACGGTGTGATGGCGGGTCCTTGTAGTTTTATAAACAGTGTGATGGCGGGTCCTTGTAGTTTTAAAAAACGGTGTGATGGCGGATCCTTGTAGTTTTATAAACGGTGTGATGTCGGGTCCTTGTAGTTTTATAAACGGTGTGATGGTGGGTCCTTGTAGTTTTATAAACGGTGTGATGGCGGGTCCTTGTAGTTTTATAAACGGTGTGATGGCGGGTCCTTGTAGTTTTATAAACGGTGTGATGGCGGGTCCTTGTAGTTTTATAAACGGTGTGATGGCGGGTCCTTGTAGTTTTATAAACGGTGTGATGGCGGGTCCTTGTAGTTTTATAAACGGTGTGATGGCGGGTCATTGTAGTTTTATAAACGGTGTGATGGCGGGTCCTTGTAGTTTTATAAACGGTGTGATGGCGGGTCCTTGTAGTTTTATAAACGGTGTGATGGCGGGTCCTTGTAGTTTTATAAACGGTGTGATGGCGGGTCCTTGTAGTTTTATAAACGGTGTGATGGCGGGTCCTTGTAGTTTTATAAACGGTGTGATGGCGGGTCCTTGTAGTTTTATAAACGGTGTGATGGCGGGTCCTTGTAGTTTTATAAACGGTATGATGGCGGGTCCTTGTAGTTTTATAAACGGTGTGATGGTGGGTCCTTGTAGTTTTATAAACGGTGTGATGGCGGGTCCTTGTAGTTTTATAAACGGTGTGATGGCGGGTCCTTGTAGTTTTATAAACGGTGTGATGGCGGGTCCTTGTAGTTTTATAAACGGTGTGATGGCGGGTCCTTGTAGTTTTATAAACGGTGTGATGGCGGGTCCTTGTAGTTTTATAAACGGTGTGATGGCGGGTCCTTGTAGTTTTATAAACGGTGTGATGGCGGGTCCTTGTAGTTTTATAAACGGTGTGATGGCGGGTCCTTGTAGTTTTATAAACGGTGTGATGGCGGGTCCTTGTAGCTTTATAAACGGTGTGATGTCGGGTCCTTGTAGTTTTATAAACGGTGTGATGGCGGGTCCTTGTAGTTTTATAAACGGTGTGATGGCGGGTCCTTGTAGTTTTAAAAAATGGTGTGATGGCGGATCCTTGTAGTTTTATAAACGGTGTGATGTCGGGTCCTTGTAGTTTTATAAACGGTGTGATGGTGGGTCCTTGTAGTTTTATAAACGGTGTGATGGCGGGTCCTTGTAGTTTTATAAACGGTGTGATGGCGGGTCCTTGTAGTTTTATAAACGGTGTGATGGCGGGTCCTTGTAGTTTTATAAACGGTGTGATGGCGGGTCCTTGTAGTTTTATAAACGGTGTGATGGCGGGTCCTTGTAGTTTTATAAACGGTGTGATGGCGGGTCATTGTAGTTTTATAAACGGTGTGATGGCGGGTCCTTGTAGTTTTATAAACGGTGTGATGGCGGGTCCTTGTAGTTTTATAAACGGTGTGATGGCGGGTCCTTGTAGTTTTATAAACGGTGTGATGGCGGGTCCTTGTAGTTTTATAAACGGTGTGATGGCGGGTCCTTGTAGTTTTATAAACGGTGTGATGGCGGGTCCTTGTAGTTTTATAAACGGTATGATGGCGGGTCCTTGTAGTTTTATAAACGGTGTGATGGTGGGTCCTTGTAGTTTTATAAACGGTGTGATGGCGGGTCCTTGTAGTTTTATAAACGGTGTGATGGCGGGTCCTTGTAGTTTTATAAACGGTGTGATGGCGGGTCCTTGTAGTTTTATAAACGGTGTGATGGCGGGTCCTTGTAGTTTTATAAACGGTGTGATGGCGGGTCCTTGTAGTTTTATAAACGGTGTGATGGCGGGTCCTTGTAGTTTTATAAACGGTGTGATGGCGGGTCCTTGTAGTTTTATAAACGGTGTGATGGCGGGTCCTTGTAGTTTTATAAACGGTGTGATGGCGGGTCCTTGTAGTTTTATAAACGGTGTGATGGCGGGTCCTTGTAGTTTTATAAACGGTGTGATGGCGAGTCCTTGTAGTTTTATAAACGGTGTGATGGTGGGTCCTTGTAGTTTTATAAACGGTGTGATGGCGGGTCCTTGTAGTTTTATAAACGGTGTGATGGCGGGTCCTTGTAGTTTTATAAACGGTGTGATGGTGGGTCCTTGTAGTTTTATAAACGGTGTGATGGTGGGTCCTTGTAGTTTTATAAACGGTGTGATGGCGGGTCCTTGTAGTTTTATAAACGGTGTGATGGCGGGTCCTTGTAGTTTTATAAACGGTGTGATGGCGGGTCCTTGTAGTTTTATAAACGGTGTGATGGCGTGCCCTTGTAGTTTTATAAACGGTGTGATGGCGGGTCCTTGTAGTTTTATAAACGGTGTGATGGCGGGTCCTTGTAGTTTTATAAACGGTGTGATGGCGGGTCCTTGTAGTTTTATAAACGGTGTGATGGCGGGTCCTTGTAGCTTTATAAACGGTGTGATGTCGGGTCCTTGTAGTTTTATAAACGGTGTGATGGCGGGTCCTTGTAGTTTTATAAACGGTGTGATGGCGGGTCCTTGTAGTTTTAAAAAATGGTGTGATGGCAGGTCCTTGTAGTTTTATAAACGGTGTGATGGCGGGTCCTTGTAGTTTTATAAATGGTGTGATGGCGGGTCCTTGTAGTTTTATAAACGGTGTGATGGCGGGTCCTTGTAGTTTTATAAACGGTGTGATGGTGGGTCCTTGTAGTTTTATAAACGTTGTGATGGCGGGTCCTTGTAGTTTTATAAACGGTGTGATGGCGGGTCCTTGTAGTTTTATAAACGGTGTGATGGCGGGTCCTTGTAGTTTTATAAACGGTGTGATGGCGGGTCCTTGTAGTTTTATAAACTGCTAATTACACAGAAGCAAACATCTTTGCTGTGAACTAAATTTACTGTGTATCCATTCCTTTAGCCGTTTTTTTTAACTGTTTATTTTTCCTACTCAGAAGTTGGAATTTCCGAGGAGAAAGCGAACGCACCAGTAGCTATGTAAACAAAAACCAAACTAACAAGCTAACGTTATCTTAAACAGTTTATTTTGCAGCTGGAGCAGATTAAGATGCTTCATACTCAGATTGTTGTCGCTGGTTTCATCATCACCCAAAAGCCAATCGCATTTAGTGAAGTGAAGCCAAACTTTAGAGCGCCTTCGCTTTCTTCTAGTTGGATTTTCGGCATTCCGAGGACAAAGCGAATGTACCATTAACTGAATGGAAGCTAACACATCAAGCTAACATTATCTTAAAAATTTTATTTACCGATCGGCGCAGATTAAGATGACGATACCTCACTTAGATCGTTGTTGCTGCTTTTATCATCACCCAGTTACCCATCCCATCCCAACGCTTCCTCTCTGCCATGCTGCTTTGATTGCAGCTCGCCCACAGTGACTGATGATGTCACACTCTTGGCACCGTTTTATGTGACGTGAATCGGTACTCAGTCGGTACTACGGAATTTGTTCGGTGTCTGAAAAAGTACCAAATTTGGTACCCAGCCCTACGTCCTGCCCTCCACAAAAGCATAATCCGAGGTGCCACCCATACATAAATAAGTGCCTCACCTGGGACACCCCATTTAAAAAGGCCTGGACACGCCACTGGTGCTGCGTACAGCTTGCTGGCTACCACAGATAACTGACCATAACCAACAAGGAAAAATGGCTGGACCTTATGTGGCTGTAGGCTCTCAGAGACATTCCCAGCTAG
>NC_091741.1:29182330-29187330 GCF_043380555.1 Nothobranchius furzeri | reverse complement strand
TTTTATTTATAAAAATGGGCTGCAGTAACCAAATCTGACCACAGGGTGTCCTTCTTACTTCATTCTTACATATTGCACCTTTAATGCCCCCGAAATGTGTAGAAAATGTCTTCCAGCCAGTAGCACTCTGGGATTTAGTTAAATGTTTGTGAAATTAACTGAGTCATAGCCGTTTCTGTGTTCACAAATGTTAATTAGACATATCAGCCATCTTGAATTGAATTGACTTCAAATGCCAATCAGTTGCAGATGAACGCCAGATGATTTGTTTCTGGAAAATCTGTCGAGCAGTTAATATGTAGTTATTTTTGTTATTAAACACACGTGTGCTAGCCTGCACAACAACACTGCCCACTTCCTTGACTCCCCGAGGCAGGGGACAAAAGAAGTGAGAGAAGTTGTGCTCGGTAGATCTGAAAAAGGAGAGAGGTCAAGTTCAATTCTGAGCAGAGCAAACATGATTTGCAGGGTGCCCGAGAGCTGCTGTACGAGGGAGCAACGAAAGATCGAAATGACAATTAACTACGCGAGAAGAGGGGTGGAAGCGTGTTTGACATTAATAACATCCCATAGAGCCAAAGTCAAGATTTACTCTCACTGTCAGCGGGGGTGGGAGGGACACAGTCAGTGGAGCTCATCAGCTCTGGGAAAACTTACCCTTCAAGTCACCTACACTCCTCGATGTGATGCTGGAGTGAAATCAAGTTGCAGAGTCGACTATAAATGATTTAGAAACCAATAAAACCCACAAGCCTCCGTGGGTGTGGTCCAAGGCCGTCCGGGGGCTGCATGCATGGTCTGGAATGTGTTTTATATCTGTAATTCCAGACAAATGAGATGGTTTTGTTTACCTGTCTGTCATCTCCTGCCCATTCCAGCAGAGGGAGTGGTTGGCTGGTGCAGGCTCGCGGCTGCACAGTGCCTCCCCGAGCCCGCTGTAGAAGGAGCTGAAGCCTTTCAGGCTGGTTATAAACTCCCTGAGGACACAGACACAAAGAGCAAACCTGTCATACATAGAAAGAGAAGGAGGAGGAGATTAGAAGAAAGAATTTGGTCTAATAACAAGTTGATTTGATCCCCCATGAGAAGGGGAGATTACAAGAGGCCAGAATAAGCAGAGTCTGCTCCTAATTGACATTAATCATGCTCCTCTGCTGCTGAAGCCAGACACCCTGCTGAGTAATTATTACACAGCTCATTTATGCCTCAAGTGGAGAAAAGAAAGTGTCACCAGTAAAACCACAGAGCCGTGGTCAATATTTTTATGTCAGACATATATCGACCCCCTGCACGTGAAACGGTCTCACTCTGGATTACAGGCTTTGATTTCCTCACCTGCGGAGACCGGCCAGAGTCTCATCTGAGTCCGAGGGCTGAGCGTCACGAGTGGAGGAGGCAGCGGGAGGTTGGAGAGGGAGAGGGCGTGTAGGAAGGGGTGGAGGAGGGGGGGACTCGACGGAGCGAGAGGCCCGCTGAGTGGCGTGTCCACACATCCCGCTCACCTGCAGAGCAGAGAGGAAGAAAGTCGGCAAAGTCAGCTCATCAAGATTCACCTCCCCTCTCATGTCTCACAGCACTCACATGCCGGTCCCAAATGTCTGCCACCGGATTCATCTTCAAGGGAAAACAAAATCTACACATAAAGCTAAATCATTAGAATCATATATGAATGATCAAATGGAAATGTACAAAATCAAATCAAATATTTAGAACCAGATTTAAATAAAATGTACTTTAAATTAAATCCTAACATTCAGATAAAATTATCTAAATTTTAAGAGACAAATCTACTAATATGAAATGAAATCTAAATACTTTGAGTTGAATCTAATCACATAAAATAGTACTTTTATTTTATTCTAATTAAAACTCAAATAATAAGATTCTAGTCCAAACCTGTCAAATCCACGTAAAAGGTTTAAAATCTGAACTCAATATTTCTAAAACAAACTAAATCTAATTATTTAATTTAAAATTTACAATTTTGCCTAAATTAAAATTAAAATTTCCTTCAACTAGAAACAGTCTCCTGACATAAACATGGGTTGAAGCTAAGTTCTCAGAGTCCCACGGCAGGTACGAGTGAATGTGTTCATTTATGGATCATTTATCGGTGTTCGTCTCTGGATTTTACTTGTAAATCAATAACTGATCCACATTTAAACAGACTCACTAAATCTTACCTGTACAGAGACCTTAGATAGGGGATTCCTTCGCCCCTCTTAAATCACGGCTATTTCTGTTTTGCAGAAATCTGAATATGCATGTTAGCTTCATTTTTAATTTAAAGATGCAATATGTAAGAATGACCTCCTGTGGTCAAATTTGGCTACTGCAGTCCATTTCTCTAAGCAAATGTGTTACTGTTACCAGTTACAGACCAGCACCAGAAAGTTCTAGATGATGTCGAGCAAACACGAATCATACACACTAAGTTGATAAGTATGTAAAAACATAGTCATATCTGGTGTCGACGCTCTTGGGTGTTTTACAGTGGGGAGCACGTATTACACTTATTACGGTAATATTTTTCAGGCATTAGAGGAAATGTGGTTGTTTGCTGTTTGTTATTTAATTAAATTAATTTTATTTAACCCTTATTTAACCCGATGGGTTGGCTGAGGACCCATTCTTATTTACAACGACAATCTGGACCAAAAGGCAGCAGCAAAAGACACATAATTAGCTTTACACCAAAGAACAACATGCATATAATATAAAAACAAACAACATAAAAATAAGATAAAACAGTCAGACATAAAAGACATAAAAATACTTTTTAATGTACAACAGGTGCAAGCAATCAAAACAGACTTAAATCAGTCTTTTGGCACTCAGAAGCAGGCAAAAACTATTGTCTTGCTGTTAGCTAGCTGTTATAGATCTGAATGACTAATTAGAGGAAGTAAAACACCACAATTGTCTTTTTATTCACTTCACACAAACACCACTGTAATATCAAGCTGTTGGTAAAAGAAAAAGTAGCATGAGATATTTTTAGAGCCATCTATTTGATTCTAATTCAACATTAGCATTGTTGGCTCAGCATTAGCCTTTATCCTGCTACACCCGATATTAGAGTAAGAAAAACATGCCGTGACTTCTCAGGGGTACAAGAAACAACCGCTGGGTCGCTCCTGTTTACTGGCTTTGGTTCTTTTATCAACTCTGGAGCTTTTTGCCTGCCTGTGTCAAATTAAAAAGGCCGGCATAGCAGTGTTAGCTCGGCACAGACTTGGCAACCTCACAAATTCACAGAGTGTAAACAGTAATGACATGTCCTTCATCTTTTTTGACAGGAGAAAAACCTAACAACCCCCCTGAGAATGAAATCTGGTTTAATGTAACCTTTCTTCCAGCATGAATGAGACATGAGTCTGTTTTTAATTTTTTTTCCCCTGTAGAATTCTCACATATTGCTCCTTTAAAATCACTTACTTACATTTAGATTTCATTATTTAGATTTAACAAATTCTGAGAAAATTATTTATTTGACATTATCTGTAATTATGTTTAAAATAAACTTAATATTGTCATTTAAAAATTTTAATTGGTAAAAAGTGAGAACATTTTCACATTTTAGTTTTTCAGTTACGAGTTAAAAGTGACTAATTTCAGCTGATAAAATGTAGTTTTTCTGTTTTACATCTGACGTCTTAAAAGACAGAAAGAACCTGTCAACAACCAAAGCGCCGATGCTGCTCAGCTGAGCCCCTCTGCAAGTTGTCATCTGTTCGGCTGTGTTTATTTTTGGGGAGCGATGAATGAGGAGGGGATTTGCATAACAAACAAGTCACTGTATCCTCTGCCAGCCTTGTTCAAATTTGTAATCATAACACTCCAAAAACACAAGCATGAAAGCAAAGCCTTGTGCTCTGTTGCGTCTGTCCCCGTATATAACCGCCATTGTGTCTCCAAGTGGGGCGACATTACAATAACAAATAAGGAGTCCCCTCCGCTGTCTCTCAGAGATAATGGACCTGGCACATTCTTTTCAGGTGCGATAAAAATGCAAATGGCTGTTAATGTTTAGCTTGTGATTTAATGATTTGGCGGATCTTTAATTTCCCCGGGGGATCCCGGCCCTGGCTTAATTCTGCAGGGTAATGCTAACAGCTAATTGTGCCCAGCTCCCCTTTAAGAGAGCAGGCTGGCAGGATGAGACCTGAATACAACGGGACCTGACAGAGCAGCGCTGTACATCTTCACACACACACACACACACACACACACACTTGTACGTTTCTGGTTTTTAACATTCTGCCCTTTTTCGTGATGAAAGACAATTTTCTGCCCCTTTCATCTACTAACTAATCAGCGTTCAACCGACGTGTAGCAGCATCTCACACATAGTGGGATTATTTAGGTCTGCATGCAATTCTGTCCCTGTTGACTACCCAGAATGCCTCGCTCAAACAGACTGATGCAGAGAGACGCCTCTGTGTGAGCAAGAGCATGAAGAGATGAGATCAAAAGATGTTCTTAAACATTTGCTTATCTTGTCTAGTGATGCCTCGATAGACCATGTTTTAAAAGTTTAGCCTAGTTTTGCTAAGAAGTAGGCTGCAGATTTGTGTGCTTCACTGGTGAGCCCTGACTTTCTTACGTTGGTACCTTAATTACCTGTGGATCAGTTCAAACGTGGTTTTAACCCTCACACACACAACATGAAAGACAACTGACTCACTTGTGATTCAGCTCTACTAAAGTGTGTGCCTTGTGCACTTTGATCACCTAGGGCCAAGTTCGACTGGCACCACTTTAACATTTTCAGACAATTATCAAAACGTGAAAGGCCACAGGGAGTCACAGGTGTGCAGCCACATGGCCAAAACTACACAACTACACACGAACTCATCCTTAGACCCTTATTAGACGGAAAATCTTGTTAAACCTCTGAAATTAAACATGACTTCAGAGCAAACAAACAAGGGCTACACGTCACATTCAAACGCTCGCTTGTTCTCCAAAGATGAACATCTCTAATTTATGACAGCAGA
>NC_091741.1:29172330-29177330 GCF_043380555.1 Nothobranchius furzeri | reverse complement strand
TCAGGTGGAGGAAAAAAGGCACTTCAGAGTTACCCTCCACAGGGAGGGCAGCTTTGCTATGCAAAAAACACCTCAGACAGAAATGCAACAGACTTCAGACATTACACAACATAAGTGTCCACTAGGTGGGGTGGTGGGTTTGGGACTCTCCACACGTCACCTCAGTCTGTGCAGGGGTGGGAGGTAACTGTGTTAGAAAGCACAGTGACTCCTGGAGACGGTTCCACGACCTTAACTGGTCTCAGTCCTGCCCAGGCTGGGATAGGGAGACAGAGTTGCCATGGCGACGGCAGCATTCCACATTTCTTCCGAAGGGGGAGGGGGGGTGGGGTATTCGTTTCAGCCTCACAGGCTCAAGGGCACCAGATTCAGATAAGAACTTGTTTTGGGGACAGACAGAGATAATTTCCTCTCTGTCTTAAAGTTCCGGTTGTCTCCAACCCCTCTGAATCCAATAGTGGTGTAATTAATCTATCCCAATCCGTGCTGATTCGTCCACTTGCTCCTTGATCGCGTCCATCTTTTGTGTCAATGCATGAATCTCAGCTAAAGTTCCAAGCTTACGACTCATCTCGACAATCATATGAGTCTGTGCGTTCACCGCGCGGTATAATCCATCCCTGAGCTCGGGGATCAGGCCAATATTCCTCGACAGCTCGTTAATTTTCAGGTAAGCCAGGTAACCTCCAAGGCCAAAGAGCAGGAAACCTGACACCAACACCACGAATATCCAGACGTCTTCAGAATCCTCTACAGACAGTTGAGAGAGGCAGATCAGGTTCCACTGTTTCCAGGAGTCCATGATGTGCCCAGCTGGATCTGTCCCAGAGGAGCAACCAGGAGTCCCTTCTCCCGTTCTCATCGTAGAAAAAATGTTGTCAATCGCGTTGAGAGACCAACTGACCAGGTCCATTTTAGTAATTTCAGTTTCCAGAAAAGATGCAGAAGCGCCGTGCACCCAGAGACAGACAAAGAGCCTTGGGATAAGACAGGGAGGGGAGGAGGAAAAAAGCGTCTGTGCTCTCCAAGAGCCGGAAGAAGAAGTTTATTAGAATCAGGAGCAGATAGATGTATTTAAGTAATTTATTTAGAAATAGGATGTATTTTTGCCTTCTTCAACAGTGGACTGCCTCGCTGACCGACATTCGTTGTGGTGAGTATGTCTCATTGTTTGTTGTCCAGTAGCATGCAGAGATTATTTGAACGACAACAGTAGAACCCGCCCAACGACCAAGAGCTGCCACTGAAGCGTTGCCAAGCTAGACGTTAGCACAATTCAGAGTAAATTACACCAAAGTGTGATCGTTTCATCAGAAACACCATTATTCTCTCATCTGGTGACAAAAGCTTTGCTAAACAAGAACACGCTTACAGGAATATGTTATTACTTTTGCACTTGTACTTTTTTTTCAAGCCTATTTGCTTGGAAAACTTTTTATCCTACAAATATGAAAGAGACAATAAAAATCTTGGAGTGCTTCAAACCCACTCACAGGTAAGATTACAATAGTTATGGGAATAATAATTTACCAAGTAATGAAAAACACATTCCTGTTCACTCCACTATGAAGTTCAGAGGGAAGTGTTTAATCAGGATGTAGTGGATCACCTGCAGACTGGGTTTAAGACCCAACAGTCCACGTGATTACTGTCCTCGTAAAACTATCTCCTTTCTCAAAATGGTCCTGTGAATGTTATTTTACAAACTTTTCCATTACCTTCCCTTTCACAAGACGTGGTTAATTTGGCAGAACAATTGTGTTGTTCCTGCAGGAAGGACCCCAGGCTGCACCGGAGACAGCTGCTGCCGTCTGTGCCGAAGATAACTCTAAAATTCAGGTGTGATGAGAAACTGTTGGTGACATAAAGGCTTGTAAAATGGTTCCTACATGCATCACCATGACATTTTTTCAGATTAGCGTAGTTATGAGGGCAGAAAACTCACCCTCATTCCTTTTTACTGTCAGTCTTGCCCTTGTCTAAGTTGGAGTTGTACCAGAAACTAATGAAGAAATAACCAAGGGGCTTCTGGTCTGTATGAAAAAAGTCTATTAGCACAGAAAGTGGAAAGTGTTGAGGTGATGGTGCTGCAAATCTCCCTCCTACACACACACACACACACATATATATACATATATATTAGGCTGTGCAATCAGTAGAACTGAATTTACTGTCTCTGGGGGTGCTGGTTGATAGCGCCCTTGTTGCAAGAGATAGCTAGCTAGCATGCTAGAAGGCACTGGATCTCCTTTCTTCTCTTCTCTCTCACTCCTCATCCACACACATTTAGTGCGTTTACAAGCGCATCAGAAAACCGAGCTATTGCCCCAAATAGACCGACGTTGTTTTATTAAATGAATGTTAACTTGTTCGTCTTGCTCATGGCAAACTGGTTCTAACAGTACTGAAGCGCCCAGGTAATGCGGTATGGACCAGACTTTATCTGCATGTACAATGGCTCGCGGAAGCGGTCTTCTGATGATATATTTACCACAAAGAAACAAAGTTTACTATTTGTGTTGCAATAAGCTAACAGGAAGAATGCCGACACGAAAAGGCACATGTCGCCACCTCCTGTACAGGGGTGGAACAAACTTCATTTGGAAGTTCGATTTTCTAATGTACACAAGGATAAAGTCTCCCTGTTTATTACTTTAGATCGACTTAGATCCACATGTAAGCAATAACATTTCAATTCTGTTTATTTATTTGGCGCCATATTAAAACATGAGTCACCTCAAGGTACTTCACAAAGTAAAACATTCCAATCTAATTCAGTTTATTATGCCAATTAGTTCAAAGTTTTCCATATAAAGAACCCAGCAGATTCCATGGAGTGTCTGCAACTTTACAACACTGACTTCTTATAGCTAGAGCTGAAATCCTACCTGTAGCTTCTGTAGTAAAATGTGTTTATTTGTTCTCATTTATTGCACTTTCATTCAGTGCTGAAGGCTACCATTTGGCCAATCAGGTGGGTTCTTATGGGTTAGATGCCCGCCCCCAGGCAGACGGCACTTAATTTGGGTGGCTAGCAAACACCTGAGTTAGCTTTGTACTGCTCTTTCTGAAGATTCAGCTTTTTCCAGGATTCACTAATTGCATTTTCTGGTTCTTGTTCTTTTTCCTTTTCCCCACATCTTTTGATCACAAGTTTAGATTTTCCAAATTTTTTATATATTTTTTATTCATTTAAAAAATGTATTTCTTTGTATTTTATTTTTTTGTTCTTGAGTTCAGTATTTGTTCATTTATTGCAAGTCGTTGCGTCATTGCATTATTCAATCAATCAATCAATCAATCAATCAATCAATCAATCAATCAGTCCATACCATACCATACCATACCATACCATACCATACCATAGCATAGTTTAGTTATATAGCACGTTTAAAACGCAGCATGGGAGCTGCCCAGAGTGCTGCACAGGCTAACACAAAACGCGACCATTCTAAGGAACTAAAGCAGAAGATAAAAACACCAGTAGTCAAAAGCAGATAAAACATGATGAATACTAAGAACACATTAAAACAATGACACAATAAAACACTAAAACGAGTCAGTGTCTAAAAGCCAAATCGTAAAAGTGGGTCTTTAAACGAGATTTAAAAACCGCCAGTGATGGAGCCTGCCAAACTCCAATGGGCAACGAGTTCCACAGCTTTGGGGCAGCATGCACAAATGCTCGTTCACCCATGATTTGTATCGCATCAGGGGCGTACACAGCGGCAAAAGGTCAGCCGACCTCAACGTGCGCGTGGGTACATATGGAGTGAGCAGGTCAGAGAGATAGGGAGGTGCCAGGTCGCTGACTGCTTTAAATACAAAGGTCAGTAACTTAAACTGCACTCTGAAAATGACAAGGAGCCAGTGAAGATGTAACAGGAAAGGGAGCCAGTGAAGATGTTCCAGGACAGGGAGCCAGTGAAGATGTGCCAGGACAGGGAGCCAGTGAAGATGTGCCAGGACAGGGAGCCAGTGAAGATGTTCCAGGACAGGGAGCCAGTGAAGATGTGCCAGGACAGGGAGCCAGTGAAGATGTTCCAGGACAGGGAGCCAGTGAAGATGTTCCAGGACAGGGAACCAGTGAAGATGTGCCAGGACAGGGGTAATATGGCTACGTCGGTGTGTATTTGTCAAGAATCTGGCAGCAGCGTTCTGGACGACCTGCAGCCGATTCAGGGCAGAGACCGGAACACTGGTCTATATATCAATCAATCAATCAGTCAGTCAAATTTTATTTGTATAGTACCTTCCACTGCCTTTACAGAAGCCCAAGGCGCTGAACATAGCATAAAAACAACAAAAGACAGATTAAAACTGCATAAAAGTGAAAAAAATAACAAAACAGATATGATGAAAGACTCAAATTCTAAAAATCCATATTACATAAAAGCCAAACGACAAAAATAAGTCTTCAAACGACTTAAAGACCTGCAGTGATAGGGACTGTTTGACAACAAGTGGGAGCTCGTTCCATAGTGCTGGAGCTAGGATAGAAAAGGCCCTATCACCTCTTGTTTTCAGCCTTGTTCTTGGGACGATGAGCAGATCCTGGATTGCTGAGTGGAGAGCACGTAGGGGCATGCATCTGAAGCAGCCCAGCCAGATATGGTGGGGCACCACCGTTGAGGGACCGGAAGACGAACAACAAGACCTTAAACTTTTCCCGGCAATCCACAGGGAGCCAGTGTAGGGAAGCCAGGACAGGAGTAATGTGTGCTGTTTTGTTCGAGCCTGTCAGGAATCTAGCTGCCAAGTTCTGAACATAACTGCAACCGCTTCGGTGCTGCCTGACTCAGCCCAACATACAGTCAATTGCAGTAATCAAGCTGCGATAAAACAAACGCATGCAGGACAGACTCCAGATGCGTCCTAGACAATACTGGCTTGTTTTTGCCAGATGGCGCAAGTGTAAAAAGCAGGCTCTCACAACCTGGTTTATGTGGCTTTCAAATTTAAGAATGACTTAAGAAGAGACTTCTGACAGAGGATTTACA